>NW_024470695.1:148356-383395 GCF_017639515.1 Carcharodon carcharias
GACATACCCAGGGATGGTGATGGTGGTGTCTGGGACATTATCTGTAAGGTATGATTCTGTGAGGATGACTATGTCAGGCTGTTACTTGACTAGTCTGTGTGACAGCTCTCCCAATTTTGGCATAAGCCCCCAGATGTTAGTAAGGAGGAGTTTGCAGGGTCGACAGGGCTGAGATTGCAGTTGTTGTTTCCGGTGCCTGGATCGATGCCGGGTGGTCCGTCTGGTTTCAGTCCTTTTTTGTGGCTTTGTAGCAGTTTGATACAACTGAGTAACTTGCTCGGCCATTTCAGAGGGCAGGTAAGAGTCAACCACATTGCTGTGGGTCTGGAGTCACATGTAGGCCAGACCGGGTAAGGAAGGCAGATTTCCTTCCCGAGAGGGGCATTAGTGACCCAGATGGGGTTTTTTGTGTGACAGAGGTAGTTTCATGGTCACCATTACTGAGACCAACTTGGAATTCCTGATTTATCTCCCACCTGTCTTCAGGAAAGCCATCCACTCTCAGCATCTTCTACCTACCCCCCAGATTGCCCTCGGATTGTATATTTCGGAGAACACAAAACGTTTAGGGCACAATTGACAGGTACCAATGTTTTTCTCCACACATACCTCCAGACCCGACTTCACCTCAAATTTTCAGCATACCCTCCTACTCCGTACTGATGTTGTCTCTTGACTTGACTGTCCTGGCCTCCAATATTGTAACTTGAGCTCCCTTGTCCTAAGTCCGAGGCCCATTCACCCATGAGACCCTGAGCTCACTGACCCCCACTGGCTCTCCAGTCTGCCAGTACTTCGAATTTAAAATTGTCATTGGTTCCAAACCTCTTCGTGGCCTCACATCTACACGCCCACCTCCCTTTCAGGCAGCGCCTTCCAGACCATAACAACTCGCTGCGTAAAAAATATTCTCCTCATCTCCCCCTCTGGTTCTGGGGGGCAGGTGGGGTGGTGGCGGTGGTTGAGGGGAGCTGGGGGTGTGGGGGGCTGCAGGTTTGTGTTGGTCCTCATGCCCCTATTGCCCCCTCATGCCCCTATGTCGACCTCTGCCCCATGACCCCTCTTGCCCCCATGCCAAGCCCAGCTGACCCACTGGCTGTGGAGGCTGTCTTGGTATTGTGGGATTTTTGCCCCAGTTAAAGTGAGAACAGAAATGCCTTCCAACCTTCACCCTTCACACCCCCTCACCCTTCAAACACTCCCAATGACACATCCATGACACCTCATGCTCCCTGACCACCCTCTATGGTCCCTCATGCCCCCTATGCCAAGCTTTGCCCTTCCACCTACCCCATATGGCCCCTCATGCCCCCTACGCCAAGCTCTGCCCTTCCACCTACCCCCTATGGCCCCTCATGCACCCCATGACAATCTATAACATTTCCATGCCCTTTCACCCACCATACACAGTCTAGAACCAATGAACCCTATAGTGACAGTAGAATGTGTAAAAAAAAAAGCTTGAAAAAATAGCTCATTCGCAACTTTCTACTTCATTAAAAAAAAAGTCATTCCACAAGAAGGTAATAAAAGTGTCAATCATCCAACCCATTGACATATCAGTAACAAAAACTGCAAGACCTTGAAACCACTTAACCTTGTGTAAATAAGCATTGTAAATATTGTAATTAAGCATACATAAGGAGGCTTGGCTGAGAGCCTAGACACCCATTACTCTTGTTGAAACACCTGAGCCCCAGAAAAAAAGCATCGATCGACAGCTCCAACTCTCAGATCTCTGCCATCAATTTCACAGCATTTACACAAGGTTTCATGGGGCTTTTTTGTTATTGATACTCTAAAGGGGCTTGATCATTGACACTCCTATTAGCTTGCAGTGAAATGATTATTTTGGAAAAGTTATGAATGAGTTACTTTTATAAAGCTTTTTTTTTACACACCCTGCTGTCACTATATGGTTCATTGGTTCTGGACAATGTACAGTGGACCGGTGGACATGGAAGTGCTAAAGCTTTGCATAGTGGGTATGAGCGGCCATAGGGCATGGGTTGAAGGGTTGAAATGGGCAGCAGGGGCATGAGGGGCCATGGGGGGTGTAAGTGGAAGGGCAAAGGTTGGCATGGGGCCATAAGGGGTGGATGGGGTATCATGGCTGGGGCATGGGGAGTGTTTGTTGAGTGAGGAGGTGTGAGGGGTGAGGGCTGGATGGACTTTGTGTTTGTATTTTAACTGGGACAAAGTCCCACAGCACCTGGCAGCCCCTGGGTTGCCTCCGAACTTCCTCCCGGGTCAGCTGGACTGACCCCAGCCTATACCCCACCCCCTGGGCAAGGAGGACCCCACTTTCTCCCAAGGCAGGTGGGCCATAGGGGGTGGGTGGGATGGCAGAGCTTGGCATGGGGGGGGCATGAGGGGCAATAGGGCAGAGCTTGGCATAGGGGGCATGAGGAGGACCTCCTGAACAACCCCTTTTGAAAAGGTCCCTCATGACTCCTCCGAGGGGTCGTGAACCCTTTGAAATGACCCTTTAAAAACCTGGCCTGACTCCATGAAAATTGCAGAGGAGCAGGAGGTGGGCATCTCAGTCAAGGAGCCGGCCAGGTAGGGGGTGACGGAGGTGAGCTTTTGACAGGAAGCAGCCTGCACCCTTATAAAGGTCATCCCCAAAAATCAGACACCCCGGGAATGGGGTCCGGAATCCCGCGCACCATTTGGACTGAGGGAAAATCCAGACCCAATATTCCACCTGAGACCTAACAGCTGATTACAAACATTGTCCTGTCTATCCTTCTATTTGTACAGCCCTGGCCCCGTGTGTATTTATTAATCACTTCCACGTTGTTTGTTTTGCCGGATCCAGTCCCTGGTGTAGAACGAGAACCATTTTTAATGGTTCCCTCCTCTCCAGCCATCGAGACCCATTTTAACTGGCAGCCATGAGAAGCAATTGAACTTCATTTCAATCTATCGGGCCCAGCGACTAGGCCGGGTGTTAAGCCTGAGTCTCCAGCCTGACTGTCCCTTCAAAGACCTGGAGCCCTTTAAGCAAGGACATGTCAACCTGAGAGAGAGAGAGAGAGAGAGAGAGAGCGAGGGAGAGAGAATCTTCCAGCAAAATATGCTCTGAGGGAGATTTAGATGCAGATTTATATCTATTGCCATGGAAACAAGCTCTGGTTGCTAGGTAGGACAGCATTCACAGCTCGGTTATGATGCAATTGAAACTGTGGCAACAGATCCCTGAGGAGATTTTGTTAATATAATTATATTATTGTAAAATCTGGATATAAAATAATTAAGTGGGTGTGTGCTGCTGGATGGACACACACTTATAGTGAGCAACCAGTGAAGCCAACATGCTTTACAGGCCCATATAATTTACCAAAGGACACCAACCCAGCCTTTCATATACAGATTTCACGTGTTTCCCAGGCCAGCATAACCTCACCTGTGTGTTCTCCCCAAGCCCTCGATCAACCTCCCTATCTCTGTAATCTCCTCCAGCCCCTAGTCCCCTCCCTATCTCTGTAACCTGCTCCAGCCCCTACAAAACTTCCTATCTCTGTAATCTCCTCCAGCCCCTACAACCCTCCCTATCTCTGTAACCTCCTCTAGCCCCTACACCCCTCCCTATCTCTGTAACCTGCTCCAGCCCCTACAACACTTCCTTTCTCCTCCAGCCCCTACAACCCTCCCTATCTCTGTAACCTGCTCCAGCCCCTACAACACTTCCTATCTCCTCCAGCCCCTACAACCCTCCCTATCTCTGTAACTTCCTCCAGCTCCTACAACTCTCCCTATCCCTGTAACCACCTCCAGGCCCTACATCTCCCCCTATCTCTGTAACCTCATCCAGCCCCTACAACCCTCGCTATCTTGGTAACCTCCTCCAGCCGTTACATCCCTTTCCCATCTCTGTAACCTCCTCTAGCACCAACATCCCTCCCTATCTCTGTAACCTCCTCCAACCCCTTACATCCCTCCCTATATCTGTAGCCTCCTCCAGCCTCTACAACCCTCTCTATTTCTGTTTGCTCCTCCAGCCCTTACAACCTTCCCTATCCCTGTAAACTTCTCCAGCGCCTACAAACCTCCCTATATCTGTAACCTCCTCCAGCACCTACAACCCTCCCTATCTCTGTATCTTTTTCCAGCCCCTCCAGCCCTCCCTATCTCTGCAACATCATCCAGTCCTAACAACCCTCCCTATCTCTGTAACCTCCTTCAGTCAAACATGGGCAAGGAAACCTCCTGGTGATTACCATGTACCGCCCTCCCTCAGCTGATGAATCAGTGCCTCCTCCATGTTGAACATCACTTGGAGGAAACACTGAGGATGACAAGGGCACAGAATGTACTCTGGGTGGGGACTTCAATGTCCATCACCAAGAGTGGCTCCGTAGCACCACTACTGACCGAGCTGGCCGAGTCCTAAAGGACATAGCTGCTAGACTGGGTCTGCAGCAGGTGGTGAGGGAACCAACAAGAGGGAAAAACATACTTGACCTCATCCTCACCAACCTGCCTGTCACAGATGCATCTGTCCATGACAGTATCGGTGGGAGTGACCACCGCACAGTCATTGTGGAGACAAAGTCCCATCTTCACATTGAGGATACCCTCCATCGTGTAGTGTGGCACTACCACTGTGCTAAATGGGATAGATTTCAAACAGATCTAGCAACTCAAGACTGGGCATCCATGAGGCGCTGTGGGCCATCAGCAGCAGCAGAATTGTACTCGAACACAATCTGTAACCTCACAGCCCGGCATATCCCCCACTCTACCATTACCATCAAGCCAGGGGATCAACCCTGGTTCAATGAAGAGTGCAGGAGGGCATGTCAGGAGCAGCACCAGACACACCTAAAAATGAGGGGTCAACCTGGTGAAGCTATAACACAGGACTACTTGCCAAACAGCATAAACAGCAAGTGATAGACAGAGCTAAGCGATCCCACAACCAACAGATCAGATCTAAGCTCTGCAGTCCTGCCACATCCAGTTGTGAATGGTGCTGGACAATTAAACAACTCACTGGAGGAGGAGGAGGCTCCACAAATATCCCCATCCTCAATGATGGAGGAGCCCAGCACATCAGTGCAAAAGATAAGGCTGAAGCATTTGTAACAATCTTCAGCCAGAAGTGCCGAGTGGATGATCCATCTCAGCCTCCTCCGGAGGTCCCCAGCATCACAGATGCCAGTCTTCAGCCAATTCGATTCACTCTACATGAAATCAAGAAATGGCTGAAGGCACTGGATACTGCAAAGGCTATGGGCCCTGATAATATTCCAGCAATAGTACTGAAGACTTGTGCTCCAGAGCTTGCCATGCCCCTAGCCAAGCTGTTCCAGTACAGCTACAACACTGGCATCTACCTGGCTGTGTGAAAAACTGCTCAGGTGTGTCCTGTACACAAAAAGCAGGACAAATCCAACCCGGCCAATTACCGCCCCATCAGTCTACTCTCCATCATCAGTAAAGTAATGGAAGGGATCATTAACAGTGCTATCAAGCAGCACTTGCTTAGAAATAATTTGCTCACTGATGCCCAGTTTGGGTTCCGCCAGGGCCACTCAGCTCCTGACCTCATTAAAGACTTGGTTCAAACATGGACAAAAGAGCTGAATTCCCGAGGTGAGGTGAGAGTAACTGCCCTTGACATCAAGGCAGCATTTGACCGAGTGTGACATCAAGGAGCCCTAGCCAAACTGGAGTCAATGGGAATCAGGGGGAAAACGCTCTGCTGGTTGGAGTCACACCCAGCACAAAGGAAGATGGTTGTGGTTGTTGGAGGTCAGTCCTCTCAGCTCCAGGACATCACTGCAGGAGTTCCTCAGGGTAGTGTCCTCGGCCCAACCACCTTCAGCTGCTTCATCAATGACCTTCCTTCCATCATAAGGTCAGAAGTGGGGATGTTCGCTGATGATTGCACAATGTTCAGCACCATTTGCAACTCCTCAGATACTGAAGCAATCCCTGTCCAAATGCAGCAAGACCTGGACAATATCCAGGCTTGGAGCTGACAAGTGACGAGTAACACTCACACCACACAAGTGTCAGGCAATGACCATCTCCAACAAGAGAGAATCTAACCATCGCCCCTTGACATTCAATGGCATTACCATCACTGAATCCCCCACTATCAACATCCTGGGGGTTATCATTAACCAGAAACTGAGCTGGACCAGCCAAATAACTACTGTGGTTACAAGAGCAGGTCAGAGGCTGGGAATCCTGCAATGAGTAACTCACCTCCTGACTCCCCAAAGTCTGTCCACCACCTACAAGGCACAAGTCAGCAGTGTGATGGAATACTCCCCATGTGCCTGGATGAGTGCAGCTCCCACAACACTCAAGAAGCTTGACACCATCCAGGACAAAGCAGCCCCGCTTGATCGGCACCACTTCCACAACACAAACGTTCACTCCCTCCACCACCGACGCACAATAGCAACAGTGTGTGTACCATCTACAAGATGCACTGCAGGAACTCACCAAGGCTCCTTCGACAGCACCTTCCAAACCCACGACCACTACCATCTAGAAGGACAAGGGCAGCAGACACATGGGAACATCACCACCTGGAAGTTCCCCTCCAAGTCACTCACCATCCTGACTTGGAAATATATCGCCGTTCCTTCACTGTCGCTGGGTCAAAATCCTGGAACTCCCTCCCTAACAGCACTGTGGGTGTGCCTACACCAAATGGACTGCAGCGGCTCAAGAAGGCAGCTCATCACCACCTTCTCAAGGGTAACTAGGGATGGGCAATAAATGCTGGGCCCAGCCAGCGAAGCCCACATCCCCATGAAAGAATAAGTAGAAAACAAATCTGAACCAGTGTCTCATTGCTGTGTGTGGGATCTTGCTAAGCCTAAACAGGCTGCCACATTTCCTACATTAACCCAGCGACTACGGTTTGGAAGATCATGAGGTGGTCATAGTGAGTGGAAGTCTTTCTGTCCGCAAGGATAACATTTGCAGGGTTATGGGGAAAAAGCAGGAGCGGAGGGGGGCTGGGTCGATGGGCTGAATGGCCTCCTTCCCTGTTGCGTGTTTCTATGGTTCCGAAGATAAACTCAGATTATCATGGATTCCCAGTGATGCGCTCGAGATGAAATCCGAATATTGTGGTGCTGACTGACTTTAGAAACTGCAGGTATATCAGGCAAGATTAGAGAGTAGGCTGGATCCATCCATTCAATCCTTAAATGATGTATAATACCATACTTACATAGCTTCTCATTCGCTAACTGTCCGATTTCCTATGAGCCTACATCAATCTTTGGACTAGTGGTTATTTGGGATAGATTCTCGTCTCAGGCAGATTCCATTAACACTCCAACGTTGGCTAACTACTTGGTTGGCCGGAGGGGTCAGAGGTCACAGGGTACGATTGCCAACCCTGATTGGTTGCACCCCCTGTGGCGTCATGGCAATGACCTCCTGCCTCCCGCACTCCCGCCATTGGTCGATCCCACAGCCAATTGGAAAGGGTGTAGGCTCTTTGTGATCCAAAGGCTGTGAAGTGAAGCAGCTTTTCCTCAACGCTAAATGTTGGGAGGTTGTTTTGGGGCAGTGCCAATGCCCCCTCTTCCAGCTCAGAGAGCTCTGCGTCCAGGTCCCACGCCAGGAGCTGTTGGCCTTGGATGGAGTGCTCATGATGCAGCCTAAAAGGCTGGGAGTCTTCCCATCTCATCCCTGTTATTCTCCAAAGGAGAGAAAGAAATGTGTGGTGATAAGCTTGACAAAGGAATGCTGGTTCTTTAATAAGTTAAAATAATCAAAGTGTTTTTGTTTAATGTGGTCTGTGGCTTTGTTCTCTCTGCAGTGTTCTGGTGATTAATCTCCAATTGCTGGAACCTCCATGAGAATGTTGGAGCATTGGCATCCTTATAACATCCTTATAACATCCTTATAACAGGGAGAGAGAGGTACAGACTGGGAATAAAACAGCAAACATTCAGCAGCTGTGGAAAGACAAATAGAGTTCAGATGTTCAGCACCATTCGCGACTCCTCAGATACTGAAGCAGTCCGTGTCCACATGCAGCAAGACCTGGACAATATCCAGGCTCAGGGCTGACAAGTGGCAAATAACATTCACGCCACACAAGTGCCAGGTAATGACCATCTCCAACAAGAGAGAATCTAACCATCGCCCCTCGGTGTTCAATGGCATTACCATCACTGAATACCCCACTATCAACATCCTGGGGGTTACCATTGACCAGAAACTGAACTGGACCAACCATATAAATACTGTGGCTACAAGAACAGGTCAGAGGCTGGGAATCCTGTGGCGAGTAACTCACCTCCTGATTCCCCAAAGACTGTCCACCATCTACAAGGCACAAGTCAGGAGTGTGATGGAATACTCCCCACTTGCCTGGATGAGTGTAGCTCCCACAACACTCAAGAAGCTCGACACCATCCAGGACAAAGCAGCCCCGCTTGATTGTCACCCCATCCACAAACATTCACTCCCTCCACCACCGACGCACAGTAGCAGCAGTGTGTGTACCATCTACAAGATGCACTGCAGGAACTCACCAAGGCTCCTTCGACAACACCTTCCAAACCCACGACCACTACCATCTAGAAGGACAAGGGCAGCAAACACATGGGAACATCACCACCTGGAAGTTCCCCTCAATCACCATCCTGACTTGGAAATATATCGGCTGTTCCTTCATTGTGGCTGGGTCAAAATCCTGGAACTCCCTCCCTAACAGCACTATGGGTGTACCTACACCACATGGACTGCAGCGGCTCAAGAAGGTGGCTCACCACCACCTTCTCAAGGGGCATTTAGGGATGGGCAATAAATGCTGGGCCCAGCCAGTGACACCCACATCCCGTGAATGAATAAATAAGTAAACTCGGTCAATGGTTCCTCAGTGGAAGTGAAAGGCATTGGAGGTGAACAGTGAGGTGAAATTAACTGGAAAGCGATCTCAAAGAGCCAGCACAAACACATTGGGCTGAATGCCCTCCTTCTTTTTCATGTGATTTTATGATCTTTTACAGAAGGACACAGCCAGGGATAAAAGGGAGCAGGGAAAGAGCAAAAGGGAAGGTCTGAAGTGCGGTGGATGGGGGAGATGATTAAATGATGAAAGGAGTGTTTATATTAGGCAGGATGTGATTGCTAGTGAGACAAACACGGGAGTGTAAATGGTTACAGAATCCTTGAGAGAAAATGGGTTTATTCACCTCCATGTTGATTCTTTTGGGCTGTAAATGTCTGGCAGAAAGATATGGTGCTGACCTTGAGCTTGTGTTAAGCTTGGTAAGATGGGTGTTGCAGACCGAGGACAGCGAGGTCAGTCAGAGTAGGAGTGGGGATGCAGTCAGCTGGATGCTCGTGGCTGGGTTTGTGGACTGAAGGGAGCTGGTCAGCAAAACCATCAGCCAATCAGCAGCCTGCAGTCAGGTCTAAGCTAGTCAAACTCCTCCCTGGGAGCCAACAGTCAAAGGCCATAGGGGCTGGGTGGGAAGTTGGAGATGAGGTCGAAAATCAGCCATGATCTTATTGTGTGGGAAAGCAGGATTCAAGGGGCTGAATGGCCTCCTCCTGATTCTATTTCTTCTCTTCTTACGTTTATCAGCCTACACTGAGCCAAGGAAAGAGATATTGGGACATGTGACTAGGTCTTGGTCAGAGGTCGGTTTTAAGGGGGAGAGAGAGGGAGGCGGAGGGAGGTTTAGGGAGGGAATTCCAGAGCTCAGGGCCCCCAGGCAGTTGAAGGGGATAGTGGAGCGATGGGAATCGGGGGATGTGGGAGAGGGGTCAGGATTGGAGGAGCGCTGAGATCTCGGAGGGTTGTAGGGGGGCTGGAGGAGGTTGCAGAGATCGATATAGAAGGAATTTTTAAATTGAGGCGTTGCCAGGCAGGAACATGGAAGCGCATCAACGGGCACCTTAACCCCACGAGTGGACCCATCCCATACTTCCTATCAGACACGCGCCTAGTGGGAAGAGCGGAGGTCAAAAGGTCAGAGATGATTGTGTGAGAGGCAGGGACCCAAAGAGGTGGAAAAGGCTCTTTCTGCCTGAGTGGAGTATCATCATGTGTGGGAAATGTTCTAAACTCTATCTCTTAATTCATTCCACAATATACTGACGCCAGAATCATATTGCAAGACAATGTTCAGCCATTGACTTGTCATATTATCAGGCAAAGATTATGCACAGTTCCTCTGATTCATTCTGAAAGCGCTAAAAATGTCTCTCTAAACAATCTGCCTGTGAGGTCAGCACTATCTAATATGGAAATTCACGTCTCAATGATATCACATTTCATTTAGCCCCACAAAATAAACATCTCAGACCTGTCTGTCAGCACAAGTTGTGACTCCGTGAGTGGTACTCTCGTCTCTGGAGTTTGAAGGCTGTGGGTTCGAGTCTCACTCCAGAGGCTTGCGTCTATAAACTAGGTCAACTCTCCCAATGCAGTACAGAGTGAGTGCTGCATTGTTGGGAGGCCCACAGGTCTTAGGGGCAGGAGTAGACCATTGGCCCCTTCGGACCTGTTCCCCCATTCAATAAGATGATCTGGTTGTGGTCTCAGCTCCATATTCCTGTCTGCTCCCACCTTAACCCCCAACTCCCTCACCTATCAAAAATCTATCTAACTCGGCCCTTAATATATTCAGTGACCCAGCCTCCACTGCTCTCAGGGGGAGACTTCCACAGACTAACAGCCCTCTTGAGAGAAGAAAATTCTCCCCATCTCTGCTCTTAAAAGCTGGACCTCTTAATCCCCCACGAGGGGAAACATCCTCTTAGCATCTACCCCTCTCAAGTCCCCCTCAGAATCTTATATATTTCAGTAAGATCACCTCTCGTTCCTCTAAATCCAGTGGGTATGGGCCCAACCTGCTCAACCTTTCCTCATAGTATCAGCTTCTCATCCCAGGAATGGGTCTGCTGGGTAAGATGCTATTGCTGAGGCTCACTCCAACAGGTCAGCGCTAAGGATCCCATGGCCACTGATTTGAAAATTGTAAAGTGCGTGGTGATGTCCTCAGCTTGTGAAAGACTGTGTGTGTGTGTGTGTGTGTGTGTGTGTGCACCTGTGGAGAATTGTGTGTCAGTGTGCATGTAACTGTGCGTTTCTGTCTGCATGTGTGTATGTATGTGTGTGTGTCTATGTGTGTGCGTGTGTATGTGTGTGTGTGTGTGCGCGCGTGTGTGTGTGTATTTGTGTGTGTTTGTATGTGTGTGTCTGTCCATCTGTGTGTTTGTGTGCATGTGTCCGTGTGTGTGTGTGTGTGTGTGTGTGTGTGTGTGTGTGTGTGTGTCTGTGTGTGAATATGCCTGTGTGTGTGTATGTTTGTGTGTATGTGTATGCCTGTGTGTGTGAATGTGGTGTGCATATGTGTGTGTATTTGTACCTGTTTGTGTGTGTACCAGTGTCTATGTGCATGTGTCTGTGTATGTTGTATATGTGTGTGTGTTGTTTCTGTGTGTGTGTATGCGTATGTGTGTGTGTCTGCATATGTGTGTCTGTGTGTGTGTCTATGTGTATGTATGTGTGTCTATGTGTATGTTTCTGTGTGTGTGTGCATATGAGTGTATGTGTGCCTGTGAGTGTCTGTGTGTATGCGTTTGTGTATGTATGCATGTGTATATACATGTGTGTCTGTGTGGGTATGTGTGCGTGTGTTTGTGTATGTATGCATGCGTGTCTGTGTGCATCTGTGTGTATGCATCTGTGTGGGTGTCTGTGCCTGTGTATGTGCATTTATGTGTGTATGTCTGTGTCTGTGTGCATGTGTGTCCTTGTGTGTGTATGTTTGTGAGTGTGCCTGTCTGTCTGTGTGTGTGTGTATATGTTTGTGTGTATGGTTGTGTGTGAGAGTATGTGCGTGTGTGTGTCTGCATGCGTGCGTATGTGTGTGTGTGTCTATGTGTATGTGTGTGTGTATGTTTCTGTGTGTGTGCATATGAGTGTATGTGTGTCTGTGTGTGTATGCATGTGTATGCGTGTGTGTATATGTGTGTGTGTGTGTGTGTCTTTGTGAGTGTGTCTCTGTGTGTGTCTGCGTTTGTGTGTGTCTGTATGTGTATATGTGTGTGTGTGAATGTGATGTGCATATGCATGTGTGTATATGCTTGTGTGTATGTGTGTGTATTTGTCTGTGTGTGCCTGAGTGTGTGTCTAGGTTTGCCTGTGTGTATGTCTGAATGTGTGTGTATGTGTATGTCTGTGTGTGTGAGAGATTATGTGCATGTGTGTGTCTGTGTTTGTGTGTATGTGTGTGTCTGTGTATGTGTCAATGTGTATGTGTATGTTTCTGTGTGTGTGCATATGAGTATATGTGTGTCTGTGTGTATATGCATGTGTATATGTGTGTGTGTGTGTGTGTGATTGTCTGTGTGTGTGTCTCTGTGTGTGTATGAGTGTGTCTGCATTTGTGTGTGTATGTCTGTATGTGTATGTGTGAGTGGTGTGCATATGCATCTGTGTGTGTATGTCTGTCTGTGTGTGTGTGTGTCTGTATGAGTGTGTCTCTGTGTGTGTCTGCATTTGTGTGTGTCTGTCTGTATGTGTATATGTGTGTGTGTGAATGTGATGTGCATATGCATGTGTGTATATGCTTGTGTGTATGTGTGTGTATTTGTGTCTGTGTGCGCCTGAGTATGTGTATGTGTTCCTGTGTGTGTGTGTGTCTGTGTGTATGTGGTGTGCATGTGTGAATGGGGTGTGCATGTGTGTGTGTATCAGTTTGTGTGTATATGTGTGTATGTTTATGAGTGTGTGTGTTTGTGTGTGTATGTGTGTGCGTATTTGTCTGTGTGTGTGTGAGTATGTGTGTGTCTGAGTATGGGTGTGAGTGTGTGTGTGAGTGTGTGTGTCTCTGTGTGTATATGTGTGTGTGTGCCAGTGTCTATGTATGTGTGTCAGTGTGTGTTTGTGTATGTGTGCATGTGCGTCTGTGAGTATATGTGTGTGTGTATGTGTGTATCTATGTGTATGTGGGTGTATGTGTCTGTATGTGTGCATGTGTGTATGTGCATGTGTGTGTGTGCTTGTGTTTGTGTATGGGTGTATGTGTGTGTCTGTGTGTGTGTCTTTGTATGTGTGTTTTTCTGTCTATCTGTGTATGTATGTCTGTGTGTGTGAATGCGGTGTTCCTTTGCATGTGTGCATATGCTTTTGTGTGTATGTGTATATGTGTGTATTTGTGTCTATGTGTGTGTTTGTGTGTGTATGTGTCTGCCTGTGTGTATGCGTCTGTGTATGTGTGTCTGTCTGTCTGTGTGTGTCTCTGTGTTTGTGCATGTCTGTGTGTGTGCGTACCTGTGCGCCTGTCTGTATGAGTCTGCCTGTATGTGTATGACTGTGTGTGTATGTCTGTTTGTCTGTGAATGTATATATGTCTATGTGTGTAAATGTGTATATGGTTGTGTGTGTCTGTGTCTCTGTGTGCCTTTGTATGTGTGTGCATGTATGTGTGCATTTATGTGTTTGTGTGTGTGTGTCTGTTTGTATGTGTGTGTATGTGTGGGTGTTTATGTGTGTGTGTGCACATCTGTGTGTGTGTCTGTGTGCATGTGTGTGTTATTCATTCATGGCATTTGGGCTTCACTGGCTAGAATGTTTGTGGATATGTGTGTCTCTGTGTGTATGTCTGTGTGTGTGTGTGTCTGTGTCTCTGTGTGCCTTTGTATGTGCGTGTGTGTGTGTGTGTGTGTGTGTGTGTGATTATGTGTGCGCGTTGTGTGTGCATGTGCATATGTGTATCTGCAAATACACATACAGATGTACACACACACATACACACACAGGCACACACACGCAGACACAGACACAACACACACACAGACATACACACACAAATTCACACACAGACACAAATACACACACAGACATGCACAGACACAGACACAGTTCGTACGTGTGTGTCTGTGTCTCTGTGTACCTGTGTGTGTGCCTGTGTGTGTGTGTCTGTTTCTCTGTGTGTCTGTTTCTCTGTTTGTCTTTGAGTGTGTGTGAAGGTGCATATGCCTGTGTGTGTGAATGTGTGTGCATGTGTGTGTGTGTGTGTGTATGTATTTGACTGTGTGTGTATGTATGTGTTAATTGATTTTATGGGATGTGGACCTCGCTGGCTGGTCCAGCATTTATTGCCCATCCCTAATTGCCCCTTGAGAAGGTGGTGGTGAGCTGCCTTCTTGAGCCGCTGCAGTCCATGTGGTGTAGGTACACCCACAGTGCTGTTAGGAAGGGAGTTCCAGGATTTTGACCCAGCAACAGTGAAGGAACGGTGATATATTTCCAAGTCAGGATGTGTGTGCCTGTGTTGAGTTTGTGTTAGTGTGTGTGTGTATGTTCATATGTGTATTTGTATGTCTGTGTCTGTGTCTGTGCATGTCTGTGTGTGTATTTGTGTCTGTGTGTGCATTTGTGTGTGTATGTCTGTATGTGTGTGTTGTGTTGTGTCTGTGTCTGCGTGTGTGTGCCTGTGTGTGTATGTGTGTGTGTCCCTGTGTGTGTACATCTGTATGTGTATTTGCATGTGTGTGTGCGTGCATGTGTGTGTCTCTCTGTCTGTATATCTGTGTGTGAATGTGGTGTCCGTATGCGTGTGTGTATATGCTTGTGTGTGTCTCTGTGTGTATTTGTGTCTGTGTCTGTGTGTCTGTGCGTATGTGTATGCTTGTGTGTATTTGTGTGTATGTACATGTGTATGTTTGTATGTGTGTATGTTTGTGTGTATATCTGTCTGTGTGTGTGTGTGAGTGTGTGTTTGTGTATATGTGTGTGTGTCTGTGTGTGTGTGTCTGTGTGTGTGTATGTGGGTGTTTGTGTGTGTATGTGTGTGTGTGTATGCATGTATGTGTGTGGGTATGTGTGTGTGAATGTGTGTATTTGTGTCTGAATGTGTATGTGCCTGTGTGTCTGTATATGTTGTGTGTATCTGTGTGTGTGTGTGTGTGTGTGTGTGTGTGTGTGTGTGTGTGTGTGTATGTGTTTTTTGTTTATTGATTCATGGGATATGGGTGTCGCTGGCTGGACCAGCATTTATTGCCCGTCCCTAGTTGCCCTTGAGAATGTGGTGGTGAGCTGCCTTCTTGAACCGCTGCAGTCCATGTGGTGTAGGTACACCTACAGGGCTGTTAGAGAGGGAGTTCCAGGATTTTGACCCAGCTACAGTGAAGGAACGGCCGATATATTTCCAAGTCAGGATAGTGAGTGATTTAGAGGGGAACTTCCAGGTGGTGATGTTCCCATCTATCTGCTGCCCTTGTCCTTCTAGATGGTAGTGGTCGTGGGTTTGGAAGGTGCTGTCTAAGGAGCCTTGGTGAATTCCTGCAGTGCATCTTGTAGATGGTACACACACTGCTGCTACTGTGTGTCGGTGGTGGAGGGAGTGAATGTTTGTGGATATGTGTGTGTGTGTGTGTGTGTGTGTGTGTGTGTGTGTGTGTGTCCGTATGTGTGTCTGTGTTCGTGTGAGCGTATCTGTGTGTGTGTGTGTCTGTATGTGTGTCTGTGTGTGTGTTGGTGTGTGTGTCTGTGTCTCTGTGTGTATGTATTTGTGTGTGTAAATATATATATATGTCTGTGTGTGTGAATGTGTGTGTATGTGTATGTGTATGTAGGTGTGTGTGTGCCTGTGTGTGTGTGGGTGTATGTGTGTGATATGTGTGTGTGTGTGTGTCTGTCTGTCTGTGTGTGTATTTGTGTCTGTGTGTGTATGTGTGTCTGTGGGTCTTTGTGTCTGTGTATATATGCCTGTGTGTCTGTGTGTGTATGCCTATGTGTGTATGTGTGTGTGTATGTATGTATGTGTGTGGGTATGTGTGTATTTGTGTCTGAGTGTGTATGTGCCTGTGTGTCTGTATGTGTTGTGTGTGTCAATGTGTGTGTGTATGTCTGTGTCTGAGTGTGTGTTTATGTGTGTCTGTGTGAGTGTGAGAGAATGTGTGTGTATGTCTGTATTTGTGTGTGTGTGTGTGTTTGTGTCTGTGTGAATGTATGTTTGTGTGAGTATGAGTGTGTGTAGTGTGTGTGAGTGTGTATGTGTGTGTCTGTATGTGTATGTGTGTCTGTGTGTGTGTATCTGTGTGTGTATGTGTGTGTCTGTGTGTGTGTGTGTGTGTGTATATTTTTATCTATATATTTGTGTGTGTGTGTGTGTGTGTGTATGTGTGTGTGTGTTTGTTTGTGTGTGTGTGTGTGAGAGTGTGTGTGTGTGTGTGTGTGTTTGTCTGTGTGTGTGTGTGTGTGTGTGAGTGTGTGCGTGTGTGTGTGTTTGTCTGTGTTTGTCTGTGTGTGTGTGTGTGAGTGTGTGCATGTGTGTGTGTTTGTCTGTGTTTGTCTGTGGGTGTGTGTGTGTGTGAGTGTGTGCGTGTGTGTGTTTGTCTGTGTTTGTCTGTGGGTGTGTGTGTGTGTGTGTGTGAGTGTGTGCGTGTGTGTGTGTTTGTCTGTGTTTGTCTGTGGGTGTGTGTGTGTGTGTGTGTGTGTGTGAGTGTATGTGTGTGTGTGTGTTTGTCTGTGTTTGTCTGTGGGTGTGTGTGTGTGTGTGTGTGTGAGTGTGTGCGTGTGTGTGTGTTTGTCTGTGTTTGTCTGTGTGTGTGTGTGTGTGTGTGTGTGTGTGAGTGTGTGCGTGTGTGTGTGTTTGTCAGTGTTTGTCTGTGTGTGTGTGTGTGTGTGTGTGTGTGAGTGTGTGCGTGTGTGTGTGTTTGTCTGTGTGTGTGTGAGTGTGTGTGTGTCTGTGTGTGTGTGAGTGTGAGTGTGTGTGTGTGTGTGTGTTGGGGGGGGGGTGCAGCCTGACCGGGAGATGTGAAGGAAAGGGTGAGGGAGTCTGACTGAGTTCCCAGCCAGGCGTGAAGAGATTAAGGGATTAGGAGATGGGATGGAGTATTAAAATGTTAATGTAGCAATGGTGCTAATGATATGTCAGTTCATGCCTAGTTCAGTTTTTGCTGGATTTGTCGTTGCTTTCACTTAAACCCTCCATCATGAAGGCCTCGCGAAATCTTTCAATCCCTTTGATCTGATTTACTTTTAATTGTTATTTTGGTTTGTTATTCTATCTCCTCCCACCAAACTCCCCTGGAGGCGCTTCATGTTTGGCTGGACGGCTGCTGTGGATCAGATTGGTGCTAACAGCACGGGGTTCGATCCCTGTTCTGGCTGGGGTTGATTCAGGACCTGCCTCCTTTCCCGGCCAACAGTGAGGATCAGGCATTGTGAGTTGGACCTGTTGTCATATGCCTTTAAGTGATAGCAGCATGACATCAATAGAAGGGAAGTGTGTCACATGATCCAGTCCCAGTTTCACTTTGGCCTGTGAGCAGAACACAGCACACACAGCTCTGCTGCTGATGTCTTCACACTTCCTACCTTTATATAAATGTTCTCATGTGCCTAGTTTAAATAAATGAACCCACAATGTGTTTACCCAATCCTGTATTAGTGATTGATGCCTTTATATTATTATAAAAACGCAACAGGACCAGCCTTAGGGCAGAGAACTCAAGGAGAATCTTCTAAATATTCTAAATTGTACTAATGAAAAGGAAGCAGACTTTTCAATCCTTGCTCTAGATTTATATTGTCCCCACTTTTGGCGAAACCCAAGCAAGCTGTGTTTGTCCCACGCTTTCTGAAATCTCAAATGGGCAGCTGAAAACTGTATACAATATGCCAAATTAGGTCCATTAAGGTTCTTTTACACGTTACATAGGGGAATTGTGTTGTAATGGTAGTGTTACTGGATTAATCATCTTGAAGCCTGGATGAAGGATTTGTGGGTGTGGATTCAACTCTCACCATGGCAGCTGGCAGAGCTTAAATTCGATTAATATATTAAATTGGATCAAAATCCTGGAACTCCCTCCCTAACAGCACTGTGGGTGTACCTACACCACATGGGACTGCAGCGGCTCAAGACGGCAGCTCACCACCACCTTCTCAATTAGGGGCGAGCAATTAGCTTCCCACATCCCATGAATGAATATGTTTTTTTGAAATCTGGAATAAAATGCCAGTCTCAGTAATAATAATCATGAAATTATCACATTGTCATAAAAGCCCTTTGTGGGCATTCCAGACCCGATCCACTCGCTGGGTGAGAAAAGCTTTTTCTCACACTGCATTTGCTTCTATTGCAAATCACTTTATTCTGTGCCCTCTTGTTCTTGATCTTTTTACCAGCGGGAACAGCGTGTTTGCCCTACCTTTCTCTTTCGATCTTGATGCAACATTCCTTGACTGTGGCTGTTGTGGTGTCTTTAATGAACGGACCACAGGAGATTCAGGTACAGGTCACGATCGTTTATTCGAGCAATTGTAAGGAGGGCACCATTTCAGTGCAGCTTGTGACAGTACTCTGCTAAACTACAAGTGTTCACCATATTTATACCTTATTGGACACGTACAAGAACAGTTTCCAGATTTCGATCTCGTCAACATATAGGTTTACATTAAACAGACAAGTCTCTGGTACAAAGGTACATGCATCATCTGACCCCACCTACACCCAGGCAGAGACCTGCCTTCCTATCTAAGCTGGGACCATCTTTCCTCCCCCTATCTGTTGAAGAGCACACTTAATCTATGCTATTGACATCATCTGACTCCAGTCTACCTCCCAAAATCCCCAATCTATTATATTTACATTCTTCATTGTCCAATATGGCCTTGCTGATGCTCGCAAGCCCTGAGAATGTGCAAGATTCATCATTCTCTCTGTCCCAGCCTGAACTTTAAATGGTAACTACTTAGCAATTGTGGTTTTGCATGCTGGGATATTTTAAGTCCAGTCCCTTGACCATTACTGTATTCCTTTATTTCTTCCCCTAACAGTGCCCCCTTTTGGCCCTTGGCTTAGCCCAAGGTAGCCAAGTACAGTGGTGTCCGCTACCCCACAACTCCCCCCCCACCCCCCCCCACAACCTTTACACATTGCCACCCATTGAAGCTGGCCAGCTTTGGCACATAAAGGATACAGGTACTGGCCAAACCATCTGTATCATCTGGTCCTTTAATCTGAACCTCTGGTTTACCAAATTCCTGCTCCACTTACTAAAACTCCCCCTTTTATTGTGACCTCCAGGTACGATGAATCAAGTATGTTTGATATATAATCAATATCAGCTGAAGTATAACTAGGACGTGGGAGATAATCCGAATCCAGGGATGTATCTGTACATTTGAACCCCAGTTCCACAGGTTCTCCCACCATGTGGAAGAATCTATTTGTTCAATATCCTTCTTTAAGGCTCTAACCGGTTGCTGCAGTGTAGAGTAAGTTCTGTATATCTGCTGAGCCTGCCCCCGAATCGCTGTGAGATGCTCTGGCAATAGGGGCATTTCGTAGGAGAGCTGGTTCAAATCCTGTGTCAGTTTATCCTTAAGGTTTTCCTGAACCTGAATAGTTGTCGCTCCTCTCTTGTATATTTCAACCAGTCCCACCTTCCCCACCCTTGCTGGCGCCTGTGGGTGTAGGCACACCGAATGATTGCGAATGGGGCATATCCAGTTACCCCCATCATGGATTCGTTCCTGCCATGTGGTGATACAATATCTCCCATTCCCTGCATATGCAACATGGGTCTGTTCTTTTACAGCCCATATAGTTTCCATTGTACAGTTTGCTGCTGTTTTAAATCCACACTTCGCTTCCCCTGTCTCGTGTATCGGATGTGCACATACTACTGCAGTGGCTTCTATGCTATACCCTTCTAATGTGGTGCTAACTCTATTTCCTTCAATGTTTACTGTGTATGGTGGAATATCGTGATACTTAACATAGTAAACCTCCCGTATAACCCCAATATTTTCTACTCTATATAATGTCTTGCCGGGTGTTGACATAGGTGTGACAGGTATCTCTAAGACAATGCCTATTAGCATATTATATTCACTATGCATACAACATCCTCTGAGCTGGCAACCGGTCAAGTCATGATTCTTGTGTCGTGAGAGATTCAGAAAATGCTCATTCGTTACCCATAAAGGGACTACCCCTTCATTAGTCTGTCTTCAATATTCTCAGGCTTGTTCCAACGCCCAAGATCCAGAGGTGCTGCAAACATCATTTCTGCTCGCTTCATCTGAAATATTTTTCCCTATTTCAATCAGTTTGTCGATAGTCCCCGCATGACTTTTGGGCACCGTGGTCAGGTTTTGAATTAACCGTGTCCCGTCCTGGTCTGTATCTAACTGTGTATCCTGGATCCCCTGTTCCCACCCTAAAATCTCCTTAAGCCTAAAGGTCAGGGTCCGGACCTTCTGATCGACAGGTGCTCGGGCGATGGAATTAAGTATTGATGTCCCTGTATTGAATACTGTGGCAGTGTCATTTATCAGGCTGTGCTTAACTCAGTCCCTCTCTGGGCCTGATTTCATCCTGTTGTTAAACTGAACCACTTCAGCCATTAACTGGCCGGTCAGAGCTGTATAAAGTGCTTGGGTGTGGGTTGGACATCACTGGGACAGGGCTACACTGGATACATTCAACACTATGGGCACCAGCTCATGGTGTACATTATCATATAAAACTTTAGTTTGATTGATCAATACGAGGCTATTTGTCAGCCCTGGGTACATGACCGGACAAGGTGGGTCGATTGGTGCGGTTTGAGAGGCTTCAATTATCTCTCCTCGGACTGTGGAAGTAGGTGTGGGAGGTGGCTGGGCAGTGGTACTAATTTACTCTTTTCAGCAGACCTCCCATGCCCAATCTGAAGCAAACCCTTACGACAATTCGAGAGCACTTGTTCTCCTGCTGTTACATTTATCATTCCCCACTGCGTGTCTCATCCAACCCTGTCCATGCTGTTCTGCAGTGCAGGATGAACAGTGATGATCCCCGACCTTGTTTCCAGTACTGATACGCCCACGGCCAGGATCGTGGATCTGTGGAGACATTAACATCGGCTCCCGTCCTCTGGGTTGCCGCTTGGTCAATTGTCACGTAACTTTCACTGCGTGTAATGCCTCCATTTACTTCCCGTTCTCATACCTACAAGTGCCCATGTATCACCTGTTATCATTACCTCGCATGGCCCATTGTTGCTCTTTGGATTTGCCTGTTTCCATATCCCTAATCACCCGTCGGTCTCCTTAACTCAGGCAATTGCTGACTTATTTCCCTCACATAGTCACACATCCTTCCTTTTAGTGGTCCTACATCTCCCACTCCTACTATGATTCCCTCGAGTAACTGCATTGCTCTCCTTGTCATTAGTTCAAATGGGGTGAACCCGGTGGTCCTGCTTGGGGTAGTCCTAAGGTGCATCAGAATACTGGGCTGTTCCCTGTCTCTTGAATTGCTTTTGTGATTGATGTTTTTTTTTAAAAAGTTCAGTTCATCCTTTCCACCATCCCCAAGCTCTGTGGCTGGTAGGGAATGTGGAATTTCTGTTTATATTTAAATGTCTTTGACGACTCTTCCTGTGAAATGAGTTCCCTGATCTGAATCCATCTGGATGGGCACCTTCCACTCCTTCCAATCTACTGTCTCCTGCTGCTGTCCCACATCGGACCTCAATTCCTTAAAGAACTCTACAATGCGCCTTCTTATCCTATCTTTCAATGGCTCAGTATCTTCACTTCCAACAAGGGTTCTTTGTGCGACCAGCTTAACTCTGTCTGTCATCCTCACGTCAATCCTGTGGTCTTACTTTTTGTACCTCGCAGGCACATTAATACAATCAGTAATACATCCCTTTAGCCTTTTTCCAGCTTTCCCTGTACCTATATCCATCTTGTAGTAAATTATTAAGTATTATTTCTCCTCACATTTCAATTCCTGAACTACACATAGTTCCACATAGTTTTACCTCTAAGTTTTTTTTCCCTGACCATGATCATCTTAAGGTTCTCTTGACATCAGTTTCTCTGTTGTCTTGATCGTTTATAATGTTTCCTTGCTCTTTAGGCCATATTAACTATTCCGTGTCAATGACGATCTCTGTCTCTAGATCTTTGCTTATCACCCCATGTGTGTTTCCAATGTCTCAGTCGATGGTCAGATTATCAAATTCACTTCCCTTAAAACAGTTTGTACATTATGTCCTCTTTCCCTAACTCTTTCTCCTACTTTCTTCATAATATTTTAAACATGCAACAGCTACCATCTTATCTTGTTCAGGTTGCCTGGAGAACAGGCTTTGCTTCCTTATCTTCTTCTCAAACATTTTACTGTCTCAAAGCTAACCCACTAAATTGTGTCTGACCCGTTTCTTTTAGAATTATCCCAGATTCATTAACTCGGCCAAAAATTGGATTTCTGCCAAACTTTGTCATGGTCTTGAGCTTAGCTTCATATTTTGGGAACAGACTTTACTAATACAAAAGCTTGCAGTGTTTGAATTAGTCCCAATTGTTGTCAAACCTTTTAAAGTGAAAATTCCCTTTTGAGAAATTATCAGGAACCAAACCTCAAATTTTACACTTTGTAAGAAATGTAATTTACACTATCAAAATTAAAACTACCTCTTTCTTATGTGAATTGATTTGTATTCAAGTTATAATCCCTGTATGTTTATCACCCCATTCTTTATCCTAGATAGCATCCTAGTGATTCAAAAGTAATCTTCTAAACTACACTGCACTTTACAACTCAAGATTGTCCCAAATTCAAATTACAGTGCTGTCGGGATGCAGATTTCCTTTCATATTTAATTCATCTCTTCAAAAGATTGTTATCCATTGGAACCACCTAGACCTTGTGTTTATTCCTTTTGGTTTTCCTAGAATCCCTTGAACTTCAGGTAATTTTTCCCCTCAGAATTACTAACTCGTCCGAGTTAAGGTAACTCGTATGTATCCATCCCAATCAGCTTGGAAGCAGGTGATACTTGTCTGCAAGGGGCTGGTACAAAGGCTGGTTCATTTGACCCTGTCTAGCTTCATGATACCTTCAAATTGCGACCCTTTTTGCCAGAAATCTCAACTCAAACCTTATACTCAAAACTTTGGGATGTTTGAGTATATTTTTCCTTTAATCAGACATGGGGCTTTCGACCCTAAACTGCTGAACTACACACACAAATAACAATTAAGGAAGAAAACATATTAAAGCTCCGATACGAATGCTTCCTTGTACACAAACAAACATAGATTTAAAAGTATGTATTTATATTCCTGTATCCTTAACTAGGCTTAAAACTCTCATATTCTAAACAAAACTTCAAATAGCAGTGGGGGAAATAAAGGGACCTTGAAGGCTCCACCTTCTGGGACAATCAAACAGACGAAAGGTCACATTTCCCCTGCTACTGCCTGTCAGTGCTTATTAACACCCCTAGGGGTACCCCCCTTCTCTCTCTTTCTCTCTCTCCAGCACAAGCAGCTCCTGTAACTTAGATCAATTCATTTTTTTAAGTTACAGAAAATTGAGTCGTGGACCTTTTGGGTCCCAATCATCCTTCCGGAAATTCTCATCATGCCTCATGGGACATTATATACCCCCAATTTGTCTCTCCCTCCCCCCAGGCTCCCCTGACTGCCCTCTCACACACCCTGTGCAGGGCTGCAGCCTCCTCCCGGTCTGGGATGTCCCCAGGTTTCGCCCAGTCTCCACTCCTAGACTGCAGGGGTCATCTTCCCCAGATAACCCCTGGGCATTCAGCCTTCACCAGTATGTGAGTGTCGAGGGGATGCACCGCATGGAAATCTTGCATTTCCCACAGTTTGGTCCAAAAATCTGGGTTGCTATGCCGAGTTTTAAGTCTCAGAGGTTCTTTAAGCAAAACCTGCTTCTCCCCCGGACTGAACGGTACCTGCTTAACCTTCTCTACAACCCTCTCAAATCCCTCATCCCCTCCTCACCCCTTACTCTCTTCACCTTTCAATTCGCCTTTCCTGACTTTACTTTTCCTAACGGTTATTGCCACAGGGGCCATGGGGTTCAGTGGGGACAGTGGGGGCGGTTGGTTCATACGAGGATGGAACTGCCTCAGCTCCCTCATAGGTTTCTCCCTCGGATCTTTCCCCCTCTTGATCAGAGTCACTGCAGGCTGCTGCTGCCACTGTCCTGATCTCTCCTGAATCTGACTTTGTTTCTCTCTCTCTCCAATCGACTGGAATTTAGTATTAACTCATCTACACAGCTGTAGGTGCAGTGTGATAATAACCATTGTCTCTTTCTTTCCCTTATCCTTTTCCTGCTCTATCCACCGCTGTTGTTGTTCTCTGGGGGTTCCCTGTGGGTTCCACCCCTCCTTCTGCATTTTAGTGATTAATTTTGACTGTTGTTCCGCTATGAACCTCCTAATGGAGTCCGCGGCTCCCCTGTCGAGTTCCATAGCGCTATTTTGTTTCCCTGGCGGCATTCGATTCCTGTTCTTTCATCTATCTCTGCATGGTATGTTCGCACGGTCCTAATAACTCAGTTATCTGAGGTGCGTATGCATGGTTTCACAGGGGTCTGGCCTCCCGGCGCGGCTTCGGTTATGGTTATATTTCAAACCGTAACCACGGCAGCACGGCTCTGCCTCCTATCTCTGGTAATGATTCCGGCCCTTCCTGCGCGGCTCTGGCCCCACTAACCCTCCTGCACAGCTCCGCCTCTTACACCTGGCGCCTCCTATCTCCTGTCCTGAGTCCTCTTCCTGATTCTTAGATACTTGACCCGGACTGTTCTCGGGTAGGCTTACTGCACTAATGACGGGTGGTAAATAAGCATACTCACCCACTTTGCAGAGTCATCCTGAGGATCCAATCTGAGTATCCTGCTGACTACGCCAATTGTTGTGGTATCTTTAATGAACGAACCACAGGAGACTCAGGTACAGGTCACGATCATTTATTTGAGCAATTGTAAGGAGGGCACCATCTCAGTGCAGCTTGTGACAGTACTCTGCTAAACTACAAGTGTTCACCATATTTATACATTATTGGTCACGTGCAAGAACAGTTTCCAGGTTTCGATCTCGTCAACATATAGGTTTACATTAAACAGACAAGTCTCTGGTACAAAGGTACATGCATCATCTGACCCCACCTACACCCAGGCAGAGACCTGCCTTCCTATCTAAGCTGGGACCATCTTTCCTTCCCCTATCTGTTGAAGAGCACACTTAATCTATGTTATTGACATCCTCTGACTCCAATCTAACTCCCCAAACCCCCAATCTATTATATTTACATTCTTCATTGTCCAATATGGCCTTGCTAATGCTCGCAAGCCCTGAGAATGCGCAAGATTCATCATTCTCTCTGTCCCAGCCTGAACTTTACATGGTAACTACTTAGCAATTGTGGTTTTGCATGCTGGGATATTTTAAGTCCCTTGACCATTACTGTATTCCTTTATTTCCCCCTAACAGTGCCCGAACCAATTCTTTTTGGAAGGCAGCCCATTGTTCAGCCACAGTTTTTCCTGCCAATCTTTCGCTCCAGTCTAGCTGGCCCAGCTGTGTTCTT
The DNA here is from genome assembly GCF_017639515.1 of Carcharodon carcharias. Taxonomy (NCBI): domain Eukaryota; kingdom Metazoa; phylum Chordata; class Chondrichthyes; order Lamniformes; family Lamnidae; genus Carcharodon; species Carcharodon carcharias. The sequence goes on from NW_024470695.1 coordinate 173,720, forward strand.
ACCCCATCGAAGTCGACTCTCGTCCAGTTAGTTACCCTTACCCTGGGTTATCTATCATCCATTTCTATCGTCATCCTAAAACTTACAATACAATGATCGCTGTCTCCTAAATGCTCCCTCTTTGGCACTTGAATTGACCAATTATTTTAATTTTTAAAAACCCCATCTGGTTCACTAATGCCCCTTTAGAGAAGGAAATCTTCTGTCCTTACCCGGTCTGGCCTACATGTGACTCCAGACCCACAGCACAGTGGTTGACTCTTAAATGCCCCTCTGAAATGGCCGAGCAAGCTGCTCAGTTGCATTAATCCATTGTAGGAAATTACTGGGCAGTTCAAGAAGGCAGCTCACCACCGCCTTCTCAAGGGGCAACAAGGGATGGGCAATAAATGCTGGGCCCAGCCAGCGACACCCACATCCCAAAAGCAAATTTTAAAAAACGTCCATCGCATCACCTCTTGGCTTTTATATTCCAATCGACTTGAGATAAACCCCAGTTTCCCGTGAGGTTTTTTTTTTGAAGCAGATTATCAAATTAACATCTTGTGGCTCCCCAGATCCCTCTGAACCCTCACAACACAGAGGCCACTGATGTACCGGTAGGATGTCCCAGCCACAGGAGTGTGCAGGGGAGACCAGTGAACGTAGTGTCACAGACCAATGGCTTTGGTCGTGAGGGGGGGCGCTGGAGGAATTGGGGCTTTTTTCAGGATAACGTGGCAGGAAACTGGAAGAGAGTTTCCAAATTGTTATAAGAGGGGTTTTGTTACAATAACTCAGGCAAAACCTGAGGCAAAATCTAAGAAAGAAAGACTTGCCTTTATATAGCGCCTGTCACAGCCTTTGTCTGTTCCAAAGCGCTTCTGGCCAATAGACTCTCTTTGAGGGTATAGATCTCAGGAAAGACTGAGCGGCCTGGGTCTCGTTTTTTTTTTTATTTAGAGGTGGCCTGGGGGAGGTCCTGAAAATTTTCAGGGGGTTATGGGGTAAATGTAGACTTGGGGTCACGAATTCCTGACCAGAACTCTGCAGTCGCCGCTGGAGGAAAGCGCAGGTGCCACTGGGTGCACAGCAAGATCCCACATCATCTGCCCCAGCGCCTTCGAGGTGGGTAAATATCGGCCAGGACGCTCGGGGGGGTGGGGGGGTGGGGGTGGTGGGAGGGGTGGGGGGGGGGTTGTTGGGAGGAGGACAGTGACATTGTCACTGACTAGCATTCCAGGTTCAGATCCCACCACGGCAGATGGCAAAAGTTGAGTTCAATTTTTAAAAAATCTGGAATTAAATGTCTAACGATGACCATGAAACCATTGTCGATTGTTGTAAAAACCTGTCTGGTTCACTGATGCCCCTTTAGGGAGGGAAATCTGCCCTCCTTACCCGGTCTGGCCTACATGTGACTCCAGACCGCACAGCCATGTGGCTGACTCTTAAATGCCCTCTGAACCAGGACAGTTAGGGATGGGTAGTAAATGCCGGCCGAGCCAGTGACACCCACGTCCCGTGAATGAATAAAAATTTTAAAATCTGCCTGAGAGGACAGGTGTGCTCTGGGGCTGAATGTCTCTACCGAACAACAGCAGCTGTGACTGTGCGGCACTCCCTCAGAGAGCGGGCTGGGGTTGTGTTGGTGGGGGCAGTGAGGGGGTTGGTGAATGAATCAGGACAATCAGGAATACCTCCCTCCTCCAGGAGTATTGGAATCATCAGCCTCCGACTCCTGTTATAACATGGACAGATGTTCCCTGGATCACCAGACAGTCCCCACTCTACTGCAGCGGCGTCTCCACTTAGGGTCCTAGTCATAGAGCCCTAGAGTTATACAGCACAGAGACAGGCCCTTTGGCCCATCGTGTCCGTGCTGGTCATCAAGCCCCTATCTATTCTAATCCCATTTCCCAGCACTTGCCCTGTAGCCCTGTATGTTTTGGTGTTTCAAGTGCTCATCTAAATGCTTCTACAATGTTGTGAGGGTTCCTGTCCCTACCACCCCCTCAGGCCATGAGTTCCAGATCCCAAAAACCCTCTGGGTGAAAGAAAGGTTTCCTAAAATCCCCTCTAAACATCCTGCCCCTTGTCTTTACATCAAAGCCCCCTGGTTATTGACACCTCCATTAAGGGGAAAAGTTTCCCCCTATCTACCCTGTCTGTGCCCCTCATAATCTTACACACCTCTATCAGGTCCCCCCTCAGCCTTCTCAGCTCTAAGGAAAACAACCTCATCCTATCCAGTCTCTCTTCATAGCTGAAACGCTCCAACCCAGGCAACATCCCAGTGAATCTCCTCTGCACCCCCTCCAGTGCAGCCACATCCTTCCTATAGTGTGGCGGCCAGAACTGCACACAGTACTCCAGCTGTGGCCTAACTAGTGTTTTATACAGCTGATTGAAGTAGCTTCCTCGATCAGACAGCGAGCGACATGAGTAGCCCATTGTAAACACCTCCCTCCGACTTGGAGAAAGACTTGAAGGAAATGCGGCAAATCCTGACGAGTCACAGTCGCCCGAACACCTGACATAGTTACGCTGCGAAGATTAAGACTGTGAGATCAGCCACAGGTGCTGCCAGCCAATGAGAGCCAGCCACACATCGCCCAGGGATAGGTGATGGGCTCATGGTAGTGGGACTAGAACCCCCGGCCTTCAGTGTCGGAGAAGCCAGTGAGATCGCGTGAGCCGTGGTTAAGAATGGAGCCAGGAATCCATCAGCCAAAGGAATGGATCGCAGAGTCAGAGAAATGGGTACAGCCCAGAGAGAGGCCATTCAGCCCATTGTGTTCATGCTGGCTCTCTGCAGTAGTCACTCACCTGGTCCCACTCCCCTGTCTCTTGCCTGTAGCACTGTAAATGTTTCCTTTTCAGGTAATAATCCAAATCCATTTAGGAAGCCTCGATTGATCCTGTCTCCACCACACTCTCAGGCAGTGCATTCCAGATCCTAACCACTCGATTGACCCTGTCTCCACCACACTCTCAGGCAGTGCATTCCAGATCCTAAACACTCGACTGAACCTGTCTCCACCACACTCTCAGACAGTGCATTCCAGATCCTAACCACTCGATTGAACCTGTCTCCACCACACTCTCAGACAGTGCATTCCAGATCCTAACCACTTGATTGACCCTGTCTCCACCACACTCTCAGATAGTGCATTCCAGACCCTAACCACTCGATTGACCCTGTCCCCACCACACTCTCAGACAGTGCATTCCAGATCCTAACCACTCGATTGACTCTGTCTCCCCCACACTCTCAGACAGTGCATTCCAGACCTTAACCACTCGATTGACCCTGTCTCCCCCACACTCTCAGACAGTGCATTCCAGACCTTAACCACTCGATTGACCCTGTCTCCCCCACACTCTCAGACAGTGCATTCCAGACCCTAACCACTCGATTGACCCTGTCTCCCCCACACTCTCAGACAGTGCATTCCAGACCCTAACCACGCGATTGACCCTGTCTCCCCCACACTCTCAGACAGTGCATTCCAGACCCTAACCACTTGATTGACCCTGTCTCCAACACAATCTCAGTCAGTGCATTCCAGACCCTAACCACTTGATTGACCCTGTCTCCACCACTCTCAGACAGTGCATTCCAGATCCTAACCACTCGATTGACCCTGTCTCCACCACACTCTCACACAGTGCATTCCAGATCCTAACCACTCGATTGACCCTGTCTCCACCACACTCTCACACAGTGCATTCCAGACCTTAACCACTCGATTGACCCTGTCTCCACCACACTCTCACACAGTGCATTCCAGACCTTAACCACTCGATTGACCCTGTCTCCACCACACTCTCACACAGTGCTTTCCAAATCCTAACCACTCGCTATATGAAAAAGTTTCTCCTTTTGTCTCCATTGCTTCTTTTGTCAGACACCATTTCTCAGTGTCCTCTGGTTCTAAATCCTTCCACCAATGGGAACAGTTTCTCCCTATCTACTCTACTCGTGATTTTGAACACCTCCACTTAATCTCCTCTCAATCTTTTCTGCTCCTAGGAGAACAGAGGAGAGGCCATCTTGTGCAGATGCTTGCTGAAATGGTACAATAAAGACTTGCATTTCTATAGCACTTTGCTCTACCTCAACACATCCCGAAAATGAAGTACTCAGTGGAGAGGATGGCGGAGTTGGGGGGTGGGGTCTTTCACAGCCGAGGGGGCCTCAGTTTACAATCTCATCCCAAAGACAGCACCCCTGACACGACAGCACTCCCTCAGTACTGCAGTGGGAGTGCCGGCCTTGATTATAGGCGCAGGTCTCTGGAGTGGGATTAGAACTCACGGCCTTCTGACTCAGAGGCGAGAGGGTGATCCACTGAGGCCTAGTCAGGAATGTGGCCTCAGCAGGACTGCCCACAACCACGACAATTCTTGTAAGGTGTTCATGGGATTCCAGCCAGCTAGTAACTCAACAACAACTCGCATTAATGTGGCGCCTTCAAGCAAGTCAACCCTCCCACGGCACTTTGCGGGAGCATTATAGGACAAAATCTGACCCCGAGCTATATTGAGAGAAATTATCACCGGACACCAGCTGCTGGGTGGATGAGGAATGGTTTAAGGGAGAGAGTGAGTTGGAGAGGTTCGGGGAGGGGATTCCAGGGATCAGGGCCCCCCAGGCAGCTGTAGGCCCAGCCACCAACAGTGGAGCGATGGGAATCGGGGGGGGGGGGCCGGAATTGGAGGAGCGCAGAGATCTCGGAGGGCTGTGAGGGGCTGGAGAAAATAATACAGAGATAGGGAGAGAGGACAAGACCATGGAGCGATTTGAAATCAAGAGTGAGGGTTTCGAGATCGAGGATTTTTTGGAGATCTGTGTAGATCTCGGGTACTGGGAGTGATGACTGAACAGGACTTGTGTTATCAGGTTCACAGGAACAAAAGGGATCATACACACTTAGTGACTGACACTTGGAGAATGACTTTGTGCAAAGATACACAAAAAGGGAGAGAGAGAAAAGCACACTGAGAAAGACCAATAAACCAACCACCACCATCAGCTATGATCAAATATTCATGCTCTATGATCAATTACTTTAATTTTCTCCCTTGTCACCATCTGCTTGGAAGGGTTTTTGCTAAACTATTACATTTTATCATCCACCTCTGCTCACTACACATGTCAATTCCATTAATTTTACCCTCACTGTGTTGGTGAATATTAATTCTGGAGATCTATAAATCAGGAAACAGAATGAGGATTGTCTTACTCACATGTTTCTGCACAATTGAGGAGTTGCAATTAAGCAAGAGCTTCAAATCATTTAATGGTGAATTATTCCCTCACCTTTACTTCTCTCCTATGTCAGTGCTGTGGGAGTGTTTGATGGGGACAGTGTAGTGGGAGTTTTACTCTGTATCTAACCCCGTGCTGTCCCTGTCCTGGGAGTGTTTGATGAGGACAGTGTACAGGGAGCTTTACTCTGTATCTAACCCCGTGCTGTACCTGTCCTGGGAGTGTTTGATGGGGACAGTGTAGAGGGAGCTTTACTCTGTATCTAACCCCGTGCTGTACCTGTCCTGGGAGTGTTTGATGGGGACAGTGTAGAGGGAGATTTACTCTGTATCTAACCCCGTGCTGTACCTGTCCTGGGAGTGTTTGATGGGGACAGTGTAGAGGGAGATTTACTCTGTATCTAACCCCGTGCTGTACCTGTCCTGGGAGTGTTTGATGGGGACAGTGTAGAGGGAGCTTTTACTCTGTATCTAACCCCGTGCTGTACCTGTCCTGGGAGTGTTTGATGGGGACAGTATAGAGGGAGGTTTACTCTGTATCTAACCCTGTGCTGTATCTGTCCTGGGGGTGTTTGATGAGCTGACAGAGATACCGTGTAACAATGTGGAAGACGAAACTACGCTCCGATTCTGTCTTCACCTTGATGAACAGAGAATTTCACCTCCAAGAATCCTGCCGCTGGAAAAAGAGAGGAGCTTTCTTAGAATGATGAGTTTATCAGCCTCTTCAGTCCTGTGTGCTTCTGAGAGCCCATCGATCAATGCTGTGAACAGCTCCTTGATGAATTATCCATGGCGCTCCTGCAGCTGGGTTCTCTGCTTAGACAGTAAACATTGTCGGCTGGTTACGCGATTGTGGGGCACAACATCACACGAGACAAGCGGAATAACCCAAGCGGGACCCCACCTCCCCCTCACCCCGGTAGCCAATGGAGGTTTGTTAAATATAACATCTTTTTAGGATGGGGCAAAGTTCACATTTGACACTTGTTCTGACTTCCAAGGAAGTGGCGATTCCCAGATCCCTTTGGCCGACGATAAATCACAGCCACTGGGAAAGGTGGATAGGGAGGGGAGGGCCGGGGAGTCAGAGGGAGGGGGAGGGAGGGAAAAGGAGGTGGCAGCTGAGAGGAGGAACAGGGGGGAAGAGGAGGGGAGCCGGGGGGGGGGGAGGGGAAGAGAGGAAAGGAGCAGAGCGGTAGAGGCAGGGATGGAGGAATGGAGGCTCAGGAGAACAGGGGAGGAGGGGAGGCTGGGGGGGAGGAGCAGAGTGAGACAGACAGGAGAGGGAGGACGAGGAGTGAGAGGAGTGGATGCTCAGGAGGAGCGGAGGGAGGAGGGGAGGGAGGAGGGGAGGGAGGAGGGGAAGGAGGAAAGGAGGGAGGAGGGGAAGGAGGAAAGGAGGGAGGAGGGGAGAGAGGAGAGGAGGGAGGAGGGGAGGGAGGAGGGGAGAGAGGAGAGGAGGGAGGAGGGGAGGGAGGAGGGGAGAGAGGAGAGGAGGGAGGAGGGGAGAGAGGAGAGGAGGGAGGAGGGGAGAGAGGAGAGGAGGGAGGAGGGGAGAGAGGAGAGGAGGGAGGAGGGGAGAGAGGAGAGGAGGGAGGAGGGGAGAGAGGAGAGGAAGGAGGAAAGGAGGGAGGAGGGGAGAAAGGAGGGGAGGGAGGAGAGGAGGGAGGAGGGGAGAGAGGAGAGGAGGGAGGAGGGGAGAGAGGAGAGGAGGGAGGAGGGGAGAGAGGAGAGGAAGGAGGAAAGGAGGGAGGAGGGGAGAGAGGAGAGGAGGGAGGAGGGGAGAGAGGAGAGGAGGGAGGAGGGGAGAGAGGAGAGGAGAGAGGAGAGGAAGGAGGAAAGGAGGGAGGAGGGGAGAGAGAGAGGGGAGGGAGAGAAAGGAGGGAGGAGGGGAGGGAGAGAGGAGGGGGAGAGAGGAGGGGGAGAGAGGAGAGAGGAGGGAGGAGGGGAGAGAGGAGAGGAGGGAGGAGGGGAGAGAGGAGAGGAGGGAGGAGGGGAGAGAGAGGAGGGGAGAGAGGAGAGGAGGGAGGAGGGGAGAGAGGAGAGGAGGGAGGAGGGGAGAGAGGAGAGGAGGGAGGAGGGGAGAGAGGAGGGGAGGGAGGAGGGAGATAGGAGAGGAAGGAGGAAAGGAGGGAGGAGGGGAGAGAGGAGAGGAAGGAGGAAAGGAGGGAGGAGGGGAGAGAGGAGGGGAGGGAGGAAAGGAGGGAGGAGGGGAGGGAGGAGAGGAAGGAGGAAAGGAGGGAGGAGGGGAGGGAGGAGGGGAGGGAGGAGAGGAAGGAGGAAAGGAGGGAGGAGGGGAGGGAGGAGGGGAGGGAGGAGGGGAGGGAGGAGAGGTGGGAAACGGTTAAAAGGACAGGAAGGGACTGAGATAATTGAAGAGGGGGAATAGAGGAGGGGGAGGTAAGGGGAGGGGAGGGATGAAGGGATGAGAGAAGGGTAGAAGTTAAGGGGGTGGAGAAAAGAAGGGGAGAATAGAGTGAAGGGAAGAGGAGGAGGGAGGTGAAAGTAGGGAAGGAAGTCAGAGAGATTCCTCCACACCGTCCCCAGCAAACACTCCCAGGACAGGTACAGCACGGGGTTAGATACAGAGTAAATCTCCCTCTACACTGTCCCCATCAAACACTCCCAGGACAGGTACAGCACGGGGTTAGATACAGAGTAAATCTCCCTCTACACTGTCCCCATCAAACACTCCCAGGACAGGTACAGCACGGGGTTAGATACAGAGTAAATCTCCCTCTACACTGTCCCCATCAAACACTCCCAGGACAGGTACAGCACGGGGTTAGATAAAGAGTAAAGCTCTCTCTACACTGTCTCCATCAAACACTCCCAGGACAGGTACAGCACGGGGTTAGATACAGAGTAAATCTCCCTCTACACTGTCCTCATCAAACACTCCCAGGACAGGTATAGCACGGGGTTAGATACAGAGTAACGCTCTCTCTACACTGTCTCCATCAAACACTCCCAGGACAGGTACAGCACGGGGTTAGATACAGAGTAAAGCTCCTCTGCACTGTCCCCATCAAACACTCCCAGGACAGGTACAGCACGGGGTTAGATACAGAGTAAAGCTCTCTCTACACTGTCCCCATCAAACACTCCCAGGACAGGTACAGCACGGGGTTAGATACAGAGTAACTCTCCCTCTACACTGTCCCCATCAAACACTCCCAGGACAGGTACAGCACGGGGTTAGATACAGAGTAAATCTCCCTCTACACTGTCCCCATCAAACACTCCCAGGACAGGTACAGCACGGGGTTAGATACAGAGTAAATCTCCCTCTACACTGTCCTCATCAAACACTCCCAGGACAGGTATAGCACGGGGTTAGATACAGAGTAAATCTCCCTCTACACTGTCCTCATCAAACACTCCCAGGACAGGTATAGCACGGGGTTAGATAAAGAGTAAATCTCTCTCTACACTGTCTCCATCAAACACTCCCAGGACAGGTACAGCACGGGGTTAGATACAGAGTAAATCTCCCTCTACACTGTCCTCATCAAACACTCCCAGGACAGGTACAGCACGGGGTTAGATACAGAGTAAAGCTCTCTCTACACTGTCTCCATCAAACACTCCCAGGACAGGTATAGCACGGGGTTAGATACAGAGTAAATCTCCCTCTACACTGTCCTCATCAAACACTCCCAGGACAGGTATAGCACGGGGTTAGATACAGAGTAACGCTCTCTCTACACTGTCTCCATCAAACACTCCCAGGACAGGTACAGCACGGGGTTAGATACAGAGTAAAGCTCTCTGCACTGTCCCCATCAAACACTCCCAGGACAGGTACAGCACGGGGTTAGATACAGAGTAAAGCTCTCTCTACACTGTCCCCATCAAACACTCCCAGGACAGGTACAGCACGGGGTTAGATACAGAGTAAATCTCCCTCTACACTGTCCCCATCAAACACTCCCAGGACAGGTACAGCACGGGGTTAGATACAGAGTAAATCTCCCTCTACACTGTCCCATCAAACACTCCCAGGACAGGTACAGCACGGGGTTAGATACAGAGTAAATCTCCCTCTACACTGTCCTCATCAAACACTCCCAGGACAGGTACAGCACGGGGTTAGATACATAATAAAGGTCCCTCTACACTGTCCCCATCACACACTCCCAGGACAGGTACAGCACGGGGTTAGATACAGAGTAAAGCTCCCTCTACACTGTCCCCATCAAACACTCCCAGGACAGGTACAGCACGGGGTTAGCTACAGAGTAAAGCTCTCTCTACACTGTCCTCATCAAACACTCCCAGGACAGGTACAGCACGGGGTTAGATACAGAGTAAAGCTCTCTCTACACTGTCCCCATCAAACACTCCCAGGACAGGTACAGCACGGGGTTAGATACAGAGTAAAGCTCACTCTACACTGTCCCCATCAAACACTCCCAGGACAGGTACAGCACAGGGTTAGATACAGAGTAAAGCTCCCTCTACACTGTCCCCATCAAACACTCCCAGGACAGGTACAGCACGGGGTTAGATACAGAGTAAAGCTCCCTCTACACTGTCCCCATCAAACACTCCCAGGACAGGTACAGCACGGGGTTAGATACAGAGTAAAGCTCCCTCTACACTGTCCCCATCAAACACTCCCAGGACAGGTACAGCACGGGGTTAGATACAGAGTAACGCTCTCTCTACACTGTCCCCATCAAACACTCCCAGGACAGGTACAGCACGGGGTTAGATACAGAGTAAATCTCCCTCTACACTGTCCCCATCAAACACTCCCAGGGCAGGTACAGCACGGGGTTAGATACAGAGTAAAGCTCCCTCTACACTGTCCCCATCAAACACTCCCAGGACAGGTACAGCACGGGGTTAGATACACAGTAAAGGTTCATTCTGGGCCATCTGCTGTTGGCTGCAGTCAGAGGCAAGGATGGAGGGTGGGAGGGAGGGAGGGAGGGTGGGAGGGCCGGAGGTGGGTGTGCTCATGGGGCATGCCTGATTCAGGGTAGCCACCCACGACTCCAAACCTCCCACCTCCCGGGTGAGTAGAGATGCCTGACGAGGCCTCATGTGGTTAGTGTCTCTATGCTGCCATGGCAATGGTCTCTCTATAGAGTCGTGGGGTGAAGTGGGGTCATGTGAGAAAGAGGCTTCTCACACTTGGCTCTTACTTCCCTGGTCACTGAGCGATGTCTCCATGTGCAGGCCGAGCCCAGGTGAAGGGCCTAGCACTGACCAGCTGGATCTGAGATGGAGGGAGACCCTGTGAAGGACACGCTCACTAGATTTATGACCTCAATTCGTTCACACATCCGCTGAGGTGTCGATGATGCAGGAAGCAGACAACCCGGACTTGGTATTGGCTCTCACCCAGATGTGGAGAAGCAGGGCCCATCGCCGAGGGCCTGGGCAGCAAGATGCAGCTTGATGCCTGGAAAGCCCAGGGCCTAGTGAAGATGGATCACTGCAACATTGACCATTGGCCTGACCATGGGTTTATTGCCAGCGGTTCTCTTATCCAGAGATGAGTGAAAGGCAATGCTGGAGGAGTCCTAGTGTGTCCTGGGCTGTGGCTTCTCCAGTCCGAGCTGTGAGGAGCTCCTGGCCCGCACTGAGTGTCTGTCTGTCTGGGTGCTGTACAAACATGGCGCCAGGACCTTCGACCCCATGAGGTAACGGCAGGCCCACCCCACCATGAAAGTCGCCATGCTCCTCGAGGATGCATAATTAATGAGCCGACCAGCGGAAGATGTCCCGTGTTCAGCCTCCCCATTGCCCAAGTCAACTCCCCACCCCACCACCAGACTTAGACTCCAGACGGGAGACGATGTCCATTAACCCTGTTTCTCCCTGAGTTCTGTCCGGTTTGATGGGTCTTCTGAGGATTTTTCGTTTTTATTTCAGATTTCCAGCATTCACAGTGTGTTTTGTTCCCATCACTAAGATCGTCCATCTCCCCCTCTGTAACATCGCCCGACTCCACCCCGGTCTCAGCTCATCCGCTGTGGAAACCCTCATTCCTGCCTTTGTTACCTCCAGACGCGACTAATTCAACACACTCCTGGCTGGCCTCCCACATTCTACCCTCGGTAAACTTGAGGTCATCCGAAACTCTGCTGCCTGTGTCCTAACTCACACCGAGTCCCATTCCCTTATCACCATATCCCACCCCCCCCACTAAACCCCACCCCACCCCCCAGTGCTCGCTGACCCACACTGGCTCCCGGTCAAGCAACGTCTTGGTTTTCAAATTCTCATCCTTGTGTTCAAATCCCTCCATAGCCTCACCCTCTCTCCCTATCTCTGTGATCTCCTCCAGCCCCCTACAACCCTCTGAGATCCCTGCTCTCCTCCAATTCCGGCCTCTTGAGCATCCCCCATCTCTTCACCATTGGCGGCCGTGCCTTCAGCTGCCTGGGGGCCCTAAGCTCTGGAATTCCCTCCCTAAACCTCTCCACCCTCTCTCTGCTCCTTTAAGACCCTGCTTAAGACCGACCTGTTGGACTGAGCTGTTAGTCACTTGTCCCTAATATCTCTTCATGTGACTTGGTGTCGCATCTTGTTTCACAATGGCCCTGTTCGAAATGTTTTACAATCATAGACAGTTTGCAGCACAGATAGAGGCCACGGCCCATTGTGTCTGTTAAGCACCTGGTGATATTTTACAAAGTTAAAGATGAGATATTAATGCAAGTTTTTGTTGCAGTTTAACCTTGTAGCTGTTTCTTACATGATTCTGAGGGTTCATCCCTAGTCTGGCTGCAGTTGAAGTTCAATGTGGAGAAGTGTGAGGTGATGCATTTTGGTAGGAAGAACATGGACAGACAATATCAAATAAGGGGGACAACTCTAAAGAGGGTGCAGGAGCAGAGGGAGCTGGGTGTATATGTGTGTAGATCATTGAAGGTGGCAGGACAGGTGGAGAGAGCAGTTAATAAACTATACAGTATCCTGGGCTTTATTAATAGGGGCATATAGTACAAGAGCAGGGAAGTTATGCTGAATTGATATAAGACACGTGTTAGGCCTCAGCTGGAATATTGTGTACTGTTCTGGGCGCCACATTTCAGGAAGGGTGTGAACACATTGGAGAGAGTGCATAAGAGGTTTACAAGAATGGTTCCAGGGATGAGAAACTTCAGCTATGAGGATAGATTGGAGAGGTTAGGGCTGTTCTCCTTGGAGAGAAGACGGCTAAGAGGAGATTTGATAGAGATGTTCAAAATCTTGAGGGTGTTGGACAGAGTAGATAGGGAGAAGCTGTTCCGCTTGTAAAAGGATCAAGAACAAGGGGGCACAGACTTAAAGTGATATGCAAAAGAAGCAAATAACACGTGAGAAAATTGCTTTTCACACAGCGAGTGGTTCGGGTCTGGAACGCACTGCCTGGGAGTGTGGTGGAGGCAGGTTCAATCGAGGCACTCAAGAGGGCATTAGACGCTTATTTGAATAGAAACAATGTGCAGGGGTACGGGGAAGAGACAGGAGATTAGCGCTGAGTTATAATGCTCATCCGGAGCTGGATTCTTTGTGGCTTGCCAACTGGATGGTAAAACAGCAAACTGGGTGTGCAGCCCAGAAATATAATATCAAACTGCTCAAAAGGCCAGAGCCTTGGGTTAGGTGACCTTTCTTCTGCACAATGACTTCCCAAAAGGATGTTTATCCCATGTCTGGAATTGGCTTTGTTTTCAGGACTGATAACGTCTCAGCCATTACAGGTTGAAAGGAGTACCGTTCCTGTTGAGGGCCTGGTGTTTGGGAAGCCACTGCCTCAGTAGCTTTGCTGACTCTGCTAGCAAGGTTGGCTTATCGAGTGTAATTGGCGTTCCTGTAGCTCGCTTTGAAATCGGTCTGTCCAGTCCCGGGTGGTCTGTTAGAAACTCTTTAGGGATAATGAGGTGGGATATTCCTGAAACTGATTTCTGTTGTCCTAGAGAAGACTGGGGATAAATTCCAGACAGAGGGTCAACCATCCTAATTGTCTTTGTTCAGCTTAACGTTTAAAAATAAGAAATAGTCATAAGGATCAGGTTTTTAAACATGTGCAAGATTGGGTTGCTGTCTGTGTCTGCAGAACCCAACACTACTCTCCGCTTCCTGTTAGCTAGACAAACTTCTATCCATACCAAAATCTTATCCCCTTACTCCATGAGCTGTTATTTTCTGCAATAATCTCTTTTGAACTGTGGGCCATTTTTCCACCTTCAGTCTAACTCAATGACCAATAAAAGCCCTCCCCAATGACCTCCTCACCTATGACTGCACAGACTAGGCTTGTATTCCCTCATGTATGGAAGATTAAAAAGCATGCCCTGCTTGAGGTGTTTAAGATGATTAAAGGATTCAGTAGGGTTGATAGAGAGAAACTATTTCCTCTGATGAGAGTGTTGGGGGTTGGGGTATTGGGGTGGGTGGAGGGGAGAGTCCAGGACAAGGGGATAGAACCTTAAAATTCGAGCCAGGCCGTTCAGGAACGATGTCAGGAAGTGCTTCCTCACACAAAGGGGGGTGGAACACCCTCTCCCAAAAAGCAGTTCGAGGTTGGGGGTTAATTTAAAGTTTCCAAACTGAAACTTCATTATGGAAATGGAGCAAGTAGATGGCCTTAAGATACAGATCAGCCACTGCCTAGTTTGCCAATGTCTTCGTAATTACACTGTTACGCTTTAATGGCAACTATGTTGTTAAACAGGTGATAGGTACTTGTACACGTATAAATGGGGATAGCTGGGACACTGGGCTGTTAGATTCGTGTGGTCTGTGAACTAAGTTAACGAACCCTCTCCAGCAAAGAAAGTTGCTGTGCTTTAGCTTTAACTCCACCAACCGGCGTGGATCTAATTAACACAATTAACAGGCTTAAGGGGCTGAATGGCCTCTTCCTGGAGTGATGAAGGACAGATATTTAACGTGCCACAGGTTGAGGTTCCCAACGCTCCAGGATTGCCCTGGTGTCTCCACAGATTATGGATTAATCTCCTGGGGCAACAGCTGAAAGAAAAAAGTCAAGAGAATCTTAAAAATGATGCTTTCTAAAAAATTTCCTTAAAACACTTCAGTTTATCAGTTATAAGAGATGAGGAGACAAAAGGCAATTTGACTCCGAGTCAAGAATCGTCCAATTGCCTGTGGGAAGGCAGGACAAGATGATGATTGGCATGCTGGGTGACCAATGGCAGGAGTGTGAGGGTGGACTCTTTGAAGGTGAGAGGTCAAGTAAGGAAACCTCCAGGAATAGGCCCAGCCTGAGTTGGCAACCACAATCCATACACTTAACCTTCACTCAGATTCTCGTGAAATGACATAGTTCTTCCAATTCTGACTCCTTGGTCCCAATTTTGAAATCGAAGGCACAGACTGAGGAAAGCAAATACTGTTTTTTTTATTCTTATTGTCGGTGTAGCTCAGGGGCTAACTCATTAAAAAGATTGTGCACTCCAGATCTAGTGTAGAGACTTTGAGTCCAGGCAGCTTGAGGGAGTGCAGCACTGTCAGAAGTGCTCCCTCTTCAGTTGAGGCCAAGTTAAACCACAACCCCACCGCCCTCTCAGGGGGATGTAAAAGACACCATGATGCTATTGGAAGAAGAGCAGATGGGATTCACCCCCTCTGCCCTGGGTCACTATCTATCCCTCAGTCAATATCACAAATTTTCTGGGCTCATGAAGGGGAAGCCATGCCTGACAAATTGATCAGAATTCTTTGAGGAGGTGACAAGCAGGATAGATAAAGGAGAATCAGTAGATGTAATATATTTGGATTTCCAAACAGCGTACAATAAGGTACCACTCATGAGGCTACCTAATAAGATAAGAGCCCATGGTGTTGGGGGTAGTATATTAACATGGAGAGAGGATTAGCTAAGTAATAGAAGACAGAGAGTTGGGATAAGGGGGGCATTTTCAGGATGGCAACCTGTAACTAGTGGAGTACCACAGGGATCAGGGCTGGGGCCATAGTTATTGAAAATATATATTAATGACTTGGATGAGGGAGGTGAATGTACCAACGCCAAATTTTCAGATGACACAAAAATAGGTGGGAAGGCAAGTGGGGAGGATGACACACAGAGTCAAAGAGGGATATAGACAGGTTAAGTAAGTGGGCAAAAACGTGGCAGGTGGAATATAACATGGGAAAGTGTGAGGCAATGCACTTTGGCAGGAAGAATAGAGGACCTGAATATTATTTAAATGGAGAAAGGCTGCAGAAAGCTGCAGCACAGGGGGACCTGGGGGTCCTTGTGCATGAATGGGGGTGAGGGTTTAGGTGGGTGGGGTGGGGGTTTAGGTGGGTGGGGGTGAGGGTTTAGGTGGGTGGGGATGGGAGTTTCAGTGGGTGGGGGTGGGGGTTTAGGTGGGTGGGGATGGGGGTTTCGGTGGGTGGGGGTGAGGGTTTAGGTGGGTGGGGGTGGGGGTTTAGGTGGGTGGGGGTGGGTGTTTCAGTGGGTGGGGGTGGGGGTGGGGGTTTCGGTGGGTGGTGGGGGTTTTGGTGGGTGAAGGTGGTGGTTTCGGTGGGTGGGGGTGGGGTTTAGTTGGGTGGGGGTGGGGGTTTCGGTGGGTGGGGGTGGGTGCTTCAGTGGGTGGGGTGGGGGTTTAGTTGGGTGGGGGTGGGGGTTTCAGTGGGTGGGGGTGGGGGTTTCGGTGGGTGGTGGTGGTTTCGGTGGGTGGGGGTGGGGTTTAGTTGGGTGGGGGTGGGGGTTTCGGTGGGTGGGGGTGGGGGTTTCGGTGGGTGGTGGTGGTTTCGGTGGGTGGGTGTGGGGGTTTAGTTGGGTGGGGGTGGGGGTTTCAGTAGGTGGGGGTGGGGGGTTCGGTGGGTGGGTGTGGGGGTTTCGGTGGGTGTGGGGCTTTAGTTGGGTGGGGGTGGGGGTTTCGGTGGGTGGGGGTGGGGGTTTCAGTGGGTGGAGGCGGGGGTTTCGGTGGGTGGTGGTGGTTTCGGTGGGTGGGGGCGGGTGTTTAGTTGGGTGGGGGCGGGGGTTTAGTTGGGTGGGGGTGGGGGTTTCAGTGGGTGGGGGTGAGTGTTTCGGTGGGTGGTGGCGGGGGTTTAGTTGGGTGGGGGTGGGGGTTTAGTTGGGTGGGGGGTGGGGGTTTCGGTGGGTGGGGGTGGGGGTTTCGGTGGGTGGGGGTGGGGGTTTAGTTGGGTGGGAGTGGGGGTTTCGGTGGGTGGGGGTGGGGGTTTAGTTGGGTGGGATGGGGGTTTCGGTGGGTGGGGGTGGGGGTTTAGTTGAGTGGGAGTGGGGGTTTCGGTGGGTGGGGGTGGGGGTTTAGTTGGGTGGGAGTGGGGGTTTCAGTGGGTGGGAGTGGGGGTTTCGGTGGGTGGGGGTGGGGGTTTAGTTGGGTGGGGGTGGGGGTTTTGGTGGGTGGGGGTAGGGGTTTCAGTGGGTGGGGGTGGGGTTTCGGTGGGTGGAGGTGGGGGTTTAGTTGGGTGGGGGTGGGGGTTTCGGTGGATGGGGTGGGGGTTTCGGTGGGTGGCAGTGGGGGTTTCGGTGGGTGGGGGTGGGGGTTTCGGTGGGTGGGGGTGGGGGTTTAGTTGGGTGGGAGTGGGGGTTTCGGTGGGTGGGGGTGGGGGTTTAGTTGGGTGGGATGGGGGTTTCGGTGGGTGGGGGTGGGGGTTTAGTTGAGTGGGAGTGGGGGTTTCGGTGGGTGGGGGTGGGGGTTTAGTTGGGTGGGAGTGGGGGTTTCAGTGGGTGGGAGTGGGGGTTTCGGTGGGTGGGGGTGGGGGTTTAGTTGGGTGGGGGTGGGGGTTTCGGTGGGTGGGGGTGGGGGTTTCAGTGGGTGGGGGTGGGGTTTCGGTGGGTGGAGGTGGGGGTTTAGTTGGGTGGGGGTGGGGGTTTCGGTGGATGGGGTGGGGGTTTCGGTGGGTGGGAGTGGGGGTTTCGGTGGGTGGGGGTGGGGGTTTCACTGGGTGGGAGTGGGGGTTTCGGTGGGTGGGGGTGGGGGTTTAGTTGGGTGGGGGTGGGGGTTTCGGTAGATGGGGTGGGGGTTTAGTTGGGTGGGGGCGGGGGTTTAGTTGGGTGGGGGTGGGGGTTTCGGTGGGTGGGGGTGGGGGTTTCGGTGGGTGGGGGTGGGGGTTTAGTTGGGTGGGAGTGGGGGTTTCAGTGGGTGGGGGTGGGAGTTTCGGTGGGTGGGGGTGGGAGTTTCGGTGGGTGGGGGTGGGGGTTTCGGTGGGTGGGGGTGGGGGTTTAGTTGGGTGGGAGTGGGGGTTTCAGTGGGTGGGGGTGGGAGTTTCGGTGGGTGGGGGTGGGAGTTTCGGTGGGTGGGGGTGGGGGTTTCGGTGGGTGGGGGTGGGGGTTTAGTTGGGTGGGAGTGGGGGTTTCGGTGGGTGGGTTTGGGCAATGTTGGGCGATTGGAAGACCTTCGGAGGGGCAGAGAGAGAGAGAGAGAGAGAGAGCGAAGTGGTCGGTGGATCGAGATGTCCTCAGGACTCCCTCCATCGGGACCCCCGCCCTCGGGATCCCCCGCCCTCCCTTCCCCCCTCCTCGCTCTGCTGCTCTGGGCCGTGAAGTGTGGCTCCGGGTTAGGCCGGGCCGACCTCTGACCTCCCCAGGCTGAAAATTGCCCCCAGTCGCTCTGGGTCTCTGCGGAAGTGACCGCTCAGCTTTGACCTGGCACCAAGTGTGGCCCCGGGGGCGCTGACCCTAATGGTGGCCGGGCCTTGGTGGAGGGGAAGCCTGTTTGAAGACCCAGCTGCAGGCGCCAGCATTACAGGGGCAGAATTCACGGCCTGTCACTGGCTGGCGGAGCCTGCGGCCTGTCTGACAGGCTTTCAATCCTCACAGCATCATCCGTGTCAGGTGTTCGGGTGGCCGTGAAACAACGGAATTTACCCTGTTTCCTTCAAGCCTGTTGCCCAGAGGGAGGGAGGTGTTTACAAGGGGCCGCTCATGTCGCTCGCTGCCTGATCGGGAGTGGACCGGGGGGGTGGGCTCTGCCTGGTGATCTGGAAACTCTCCACCTGAATATAAGGGAGAAGAGTCTATCCCTGTCAAGCGGACGTGAAGGATCCCATGGCCAGTAGAAGAAGGGACAGGGCGTTGTTGGTTGGGGGGGAGGTAGGGGGGGGTGGGGGCAGGGGTACCAGGGGGTTGGGGTGGGTATGGGAGGCAGGGGTGCCAGGGGGAGATGCCAGGGGGAGGTGGGGGGGGCAGTGGAATTCTCTCCTGCTTTCCTGGGGCCCAATCACAACCCCATCGCTGAGGGGAAAAACAAATAGCTCGCCTGATCCGGGGACATATCCGACTGCCGACTGCGGGATCTTGCTGTGCCCAAACTGGCGGCTGCCGCCTTTGCCTACGGCGTAGCACCGCGGCAGCTGCGAGGCGCCTAGGCACGTCCTGGGGCAGAGAACGGCGCTAGGGGAATGCAAGGTCTTCCTTTCGTAGGCGGTGTAGCGGGGGGGAGGGGGTGGGGTGGGGAATCGGGGTCCGATTGGAAAGGTTTTCAATGGGAAAGGAGATCCTGCATTTCCGTAGCCCCCTTTCCCATCCGCAGGCTGTCCCCCAGGACTCTCTCCCAGCCGACGAAGCGTTCGCTGCCGGCGCGATCGGCTGCTTATTGGCTCGGAAGAACGGAGGCGTGCACAGCAAGATCCCACAAACAGCTATGGGGTCGGCCGCTCAGTGAAGTCGATTGAGGGATGAATATTGGGCCCCAGGACCCAGAGGAGAAACCCCCTCCCTCCTCCACCCCCCCCCACTGCCCCAGGCAATAGAGGGATTGTTTACGTCCACCTGAGTTGGCAGGACAGGGACCCTGGATTAACATCGGAGAGGTGAATTTTGTTGGGAGTTCCTGTGACATGAGTTCCAAGCGCACAGAATGCACTAAGGATATAAAACAGGGATCCTTCATTCCATTGGAATCACATCCTTCCAAACCCACGACCACTACCATCTAGAAGGACAAGGGCAGCAGACACATGGGAACATCACCACCTGGAAGTTCCCCTCCAAGCCGCTCACCATCCTGACTTGGAAATATGTCGGCTGTTCCTTCACTGTCGCTGGGTCAAAATCCTGGAACTCCCTCCCTAACAGCACTGTGGGTGTACCTACACCACATGGACTGCAGCGGCTCAAGAAGGCAGCTCACCATCACCTTCTCAAGGGGCAATTAGGGATGGGCAATAAATGCTGGACCCAGCCAACGATGCCCACATCCCATAAATGAATAAAATAAATTAATAAAAAGGCTTAGCTTAAAGGAACAGACTATTTACAATCAATCCTCACAGCCAATGCTTCAGATTCACCTGGATACCATCGAGAGCTTAACTCCTGATCACAAATCAGCCATGTACCCTGCTAATAACTTCCTGTGGCGATGTGATCCTGATTAGCTTGACTCTGAGACACGGTGGGGTCCTCTTCCCCTCGTGGTCTCTTAGTTTTCAGGATGCTGCCCATGCTAGGCCTTGAGGGCTTCTCAAAATTCCCACATTTTCCATATTGTCAACAAGGACATGACTTTTGGACTTTTATGGCAGAGAACCCAACTGCTGGGTTAATTGTGGAACCCTGCAGCTTACGAAGGGCTGGGTTTCTTGAGTGCAGTGTGGATTGTTGCCTGTAACCAGACAATGAGAGGAGACAGAATACGCATTCTTCCCTTTAAAACAATCAACCCAGAGAAAGACTTCATCTTACACAAAACTAAAGCCCAAGAAAATCTTGCATAAATAATCACTACTAACTATTAAGGCAGGAAGGCCACAATCGATGCAGTTATGCGAACCCATCAATTCTCCACATATACAATGTCTTTCGGTTCAAGACCAGTCACAGGGACAGGAAGACAACGATAAACATCATGCAAGCCCATTAAAAACAACGAGACAACAATCACCTCAAGAAGCCCAAATCATACCAAGAACTAACCTTAATTTGGTTTCAGATAAGAAATTCGAAAAGCAGTATAGCTGGGCCACAAGTTATGAAGGGGAAGGGGACACAGGAGAGTGGGCAGTTTTTGGCGCGTTTGAAGCAGAGTTTAAGCAGGGAGCTGAGCCAAGCGGAGGGAGGAGATCTGGAGGTTTGCAGGCCCACAGACAACATCACAGCGAGGGGCACGGGGTGTCAGGCTCAACCGAAGACAACAAGGGCACAACCGCAGCCCTCCACGAAGATCAACCACCCACAACCGCGCCCTCCACCCAACTGAAGAACCTTCACAGATTCCACAGACCAGGACCACGTGCGGACAGCAGGCCCCAGAGGACACAAAGAGCGTACCCCAAAACTGTAACCCGCTTACCTGGCTGGATTTCAAACTGTCAAGGAACCCTGGTCGGTCAGCATGACCCCTGACGTCTCCTAGTTCAATTTAGTTAGGATTTGGGGGTGGGACAAGGGTGAGGGGATTAGTAGCGTGATTTTCCCTCGTTATGCCGTGTGTTCCCCATTCTTAACTAAGCGTACTTTGTAAATCTGTATAATCTCAGCGTAATCCTAATGTTATAAATTCATTTGTGACTTCAATAACCACAGCTATTTTTATCTTCCAACAAAACCAGTTGGCTGCTGCAATTTGTCACAAGCCCCAATAATTCCAAGGTCTAGGATCCCAGGGAGTGGGAGGGATCGGGACCGCTCAGAGGTCAGAGGTGAGGCTGACACACACACACACCAGCCCCTACAGCCCCCAGCGGCTCCCGGCCCTCGGGACATCACCAGAGGCCTCAGCCTGCCCCATCCCTGGCCTCGGCTCCTCAACGCACTGACTCACCCATCTCGAGAAGTCCTGTTCTCTCTCCCTCTCCTTCCCCCTCTCCACGAGGCCTCTGTTCCCTCTTTCCACTTCAGCCCCGCGCTCCAGCATCAGGCTGCGATCCCTGGCCTACCGAGCGCGTCAGTTTAGCCCCGAGGAGGAGGCCCATGGGTAGGGGGGGTGGGGGGTGGGGGGGCGATCGAGTCCCCCTTCCCCGTGTCCCTCCCAGGCCAATAGCCTTCCGCTGGCGGGGAACTTGTGCCCAGCAGCGAAGCCCCACAGTGGGCAGGACACGGCTCCCAGCTCTGCTCAGAACTCAGCCCAGGCACTACTCGCCCTGCCAACCTCACCCCCCACCGCCCACCAACTCCTCACCCTCCCTATCAGATCTTCCAGGTGATGGAGGAAATCCATTGAGCGAGGGTCCTCGCAAACATTCTCCCTCCGTCTCCTTCCAAGGCTTTACTCCCCACCCCTACTCCCACCCCCCGGCCTGTACCCACCCCCAAACCCATCAACACCACCCCCCCCACCGCCCGCCCAACCCCTCGCACTCTTAAACACCTCGGGGTATGGGTTCCGAGGGAACACCTCCGTGCCTCCATTCTCAGCCTGAGGTTGCGCAGTGAGGGGGTGGCCTGCTATTCGACTGGGTAAGCCTGAACCGCGGCGAGAAAGGGAGGCTCCCACCTGCCAGCGCCTCAAAGCCCTTCGCGGCCAGTGACGGACTTCTGTTGAAGCAGCTGCTTGGCGCACAGCAAGATTCCACGGCCAGCAATGTGACAATGACCCGGGTCACCCATCTTGGTGATGTTGGTCGAGGGGTGAATATTGACCCCCCCCCCCCACCCCGCCACCGACACAGCACCAGGCAGATTGCACAAGACTATCTGGAATAAGGGCGAGGGAGATTTCCACTACACCCACCCCAACTTCCACGCCAAAATCCTAGGCTCAATATTTATCCTTCTGTTAACATCACGGAAGCCGATTCAGCGATCATGGACACAATGCTGTTAGTGGGAGCTTGCTGTGTGCAAACTGGTTGCTGCGTTCTCTATCTGACACAGTGACAACACTCTAACAGAACTTCATCGGCTGTGAAGCACTTTGGGATACCTTGAGGTTCTGATAGGTGCTATAGAAATGCAAGTCTTATCTTTTCTCTCTATCTGTGTGCTTCAGTACCACATCACCAGCGCCAGTGGGGAACTCATTTTTGTCACAAACGCAATCCATTACAGAGAGACGATGCCATTCATTGAGAGCAGTGATTTTGTGCCGGATATTTTTCCACCACTACACTCACTGAGTAGCTGGGCCAAGATCCCCACACAAACCCAACCTGAAATACACAGAAAACACAGATCACAGCTGAAAACAGGAGGCTGCCAGGAATGGACACCCGCACACATGAGGAATCGTTGCCATGGAACCAGCAACAAGCGCCGAGTAATCCAGGCACCTGACACATGGCAGTAGTGATCACCTCTGCCAATGAGAGGGCCAAACCAATCCTTCTCGAAATCAAACAAAACACCAAGTGCTTTAGATCGGAATGTGAATTCTCTCTTACCTGTCAGAGGGAAGGGTGTGGGATTAGCACTGGGCAAGCAAATCAAATGAGCAAAAGTGAGGATTTTAACTCTGTATCAGAAATTTACATGAAAAAGAGAGAGGGTGAGTGTGTGAACTTTATATAAAACAGAGAGTGGGTGAGTGTGTGAACTTTATATGAACCAGAGAGTGGGTGAGTGTGTGAACTTTATATGAAACAGAGAGTGGGAGAGTGTGTGAACTTTATATAAAACAGAGAGTGGGTGAGTGTGTGAACTTTATATAAAACAGAGAGTGGGTGAGTGTGTGAACATTATATAAAACAGAGAGTGGGTGAGTGTGTGAACTTTATATAAAACAGAGAGTGGGTGAGTGTGTGAACTTTATATGAAAAAGAGAGTGGGAGAGTGTGTGAACTTTATATAAAACAGAGTGGGTGAGTGTGTGAACTTTATATAAAACAAAGAGTGGGTGAGTGTGTGAACTTTATATAAAACAGAGAGAGGGTGAGTGTGTGAACTTTATATAAAACACAGAGTGGGTGAGTGTGTGAACATTATATAAAACAGAAAGTGGGTGAGTGTGTGAACTTCATATAAAACAGAGAATAGGAGAGTGTGTGAACTTTATATAAAACAGAAGTGGGTGATTGTGTGAACTTTAAATAAAACAGAGAGTGGGTGAGTATGTGCACTTTATATAAAACAGAGTGTGGGTGAGTGTGTGAATGATATATAAAACAGAGAGTGGGTGAGTGTGAGAACTTTATTTAAAACAGAGAGTGGGTGAGTGCGTGAACTTTATATAAAACAGAGAGTGGGTGAGTGTGTGAACTTCATATAAAACAGAGAGAGGGCGAGTGTGTGAACTTTATATAAAACACAGAGTGGGTGAGTATGTGAACATTATATAAAACAGAGAGAGGGTGAGTGTGTGAACTTTATATAAAACAGAGAGTGGGGGAATGTGTGAACTTTATATAAAACAGAGAGTGGGTGAGTGTGTGAACTTTATATAAAACAGAGAGTGGGTGAGTGGGTGAACATTTTATAAAACAGAGAGTGGGTGATTGTGTGAACTTTATATAAAAAAATGAGTGGGTGAGTATGTGAACTTTATATAAAACAGAGAGTGGGTGAGTGTGTGAACTTTATACAAAACAGAGAGTGGGTGAGTGTGTGAACTGTATATGAAACAGAAAGTGGGTGAGTGTGCGAACTTTATATAAAATAGAGAGTGGTTGAGTGTGTGAACTTTATATAAAACACAGAGTGGGTGAGTGTGTGAACTTTATATAAAACACAGAGTGGGTGAATGTGTGAACTTTAAATAAAACAGAGAGTGGATGAGTGTGTGAACTTTATATAAAACAGAGAGGGGTTGAGTGTGTGAAGTTTATATAAAACAGAGAGTGGGTGAGTGTGTGAACTTTATATAAAACACAGAGTGGGTGAGTGTGTGAACTTTATATAAAACAGAGAGTGGATAATTGTGTGAAGTTTATATAAAACAGAGAGTGGGTGAGTGTGTGAACTTCATATAAAACAGAGAGTGAGTGAGTGTGTGAACTTTATATAAAACAGAGAGTGGGTGAGAGTGTGAACTTTATATAAAACAGAGAGTGGGTGATTGTATGAACTTTATATAAAACAGAGAGTGGGTGAGTGTGTGAACGTCATCTAAAACAGAGAGTGAGTGAGTGTGTGAACTTTATATAAAACAGAGAGTGGGTGAGTGTGTGAAAATTATATAAAACAGAGAGTGGGTGAGTGTGTGAACTTTATATAAAACAGAGAGTGGGTGACTGTGTGAACTTTATATAAAACAGAGAGTGGGTGAGTGTGTGAACTTTATATGAAAAAGAGAGTGGGAGAGTGTGTGAACTTTATATAAAACAGAGTGGGTGAGTGTGTGAACTTTATATAAAACAAAGAGTGGGTGAGTGTGTGAACTTTATATAAAACAGAGAGTGGGTGAGTGTGTGAACTTTATATAAAATAGAGAGTGGGTGAGTGTGTGAACTTCATATAAAACAGAGAGTGAGTGAGTGTGTGTACTTTATATAAAACAGAGAGTGGGTGAGTGTGTGAACTTTATATAAAACAGAGAGTGGGTGAGTGTGTGAACTTTATATAAAACAGAGAGTGGGTGAGTGTGCGAACTTTATATAAAACAGAGAGTGGGTGAGTGTGTGAACTTTAAATAAAACAGAGAGAGGGTGAGTGTGTGAACATTATATAAAACAGAGCTGGTGAGAGAGCGAACTTTATATAAAACAGAGAGTAGGAGAGTGTGTGAACTTTATATAAAACAGAGAGTGGATGAGTGTGTGAACTTTATATAAAACAGAGAGTGGGTGATTGTGTGAACTTTAAATAAAACAGAGAGTGGGTGAGTGTGTGAACTTTATACAAAACAGAGAGTGGGTGAGTGTGTGAACTTTATATAAAACACAGAGTGGGTGAGTGTGTGAACTTTATATAAAACACAGAGTGGGTGAATGTGTGAACTTTAAATAAAACAGAGAGTGGATGAGTGTGTGAACTTTATATAAAACAGAGAGGGGTTGAGTGTGTGAAGTTTATATAAAACAGAGAGTGGGTGAGTGTGTGAACTTTATATAAAACACAGAGTGGGTGAGTGTGTGAACTTTATATAAAACAGAGAGTGGATAATTGTGTGAAGTTTATATAAAACAGAGAGTGGGTGAGTGTGTGAACTTCATATAAAACAGAGAGTGAGTGAGTGTGGAAACTTTATATAAAACAGAGAGTGGGTGAGAGTGTGAACTTTATATAAAACAGAGAGTGGGTGAGAGTGTGAAAATTATATAAAACAGAGAGCGGGTGAGTGTGTGCACTTTATATAAAACAGAGAGTGGGTGAGTGTGTGCACTTTATATAAAACACAGAGTGGGTGAGTATGTGAATGATATATAAAACAGAGAGTGGGTGAGTGTGTGAACTTTATATAAAACAGAGAGTGGGTGAATGAGTGAACTCTATATAAAACAGAGAGTGGTTGAGTGTGTCAACTTCATACAAAACAGAGAGTGAGGGAGTGTGTGAACTTTATATAACACAGAGAGTGGGTGAGTGTGAGAACTATATATAAAACAGAGAGTGGAGGGATGTGTGAACTTTATATAAAACAGAGAGTGGGTGAGTTTGTGAACTTTATATCAAAAAGAGAGTGGGTGAGAGTGTGAACTTTATATGAAACAGAGAGTGGGTGACTGTGTGAACTTTATATGAAACAGAGAGTGGGTGAGTGTGTGAACTTTATATAAAACAGAGAGTGGGTGAGTGTGTGAACTTTATATAAAACAGAGAGTGGGTGAGTGTGTGAACTTTAAATAAAACAGAGAGAGGGTGAGTGTGTGAACATTATATAAAACAGAGCTGGTGAGAGTGCGAACTTTATATAAAACAGAGAGTAGGAGAGTGTGTGAACTTTATATAAAACAGAGAGTGGGTGATTGTATGAACTTTATATAAAACAGAGAGTGGGTGAGTGTGTGAACTTCATCTAAAACAGAGAGTGAGTGAGTGTGTGTACTTTATATAAAACAGAGAGTGGGTGAGTGTGTGAAAATTATAAAAAACAGAGAGTGGGTGAGTGTGTGAACTTTATATAAAACAGAGAGTGGGTGACTGTGTGAACTTTATATAAAACAGAGAGTGGGTGAGTGTGTGAACTTTATATAAAATAGAGAGTGCGTGAGTGTGTGAACTTTATATGAAAAAGAGAGTGGGAGAGTGTGTGAACTTTATATAAAACAGAGTGGGTGAGTGTGTGAACTTTATATAAAACAAAGAGTGGGTGAGTGTGTGAACTTTATATAAAACAGAGAGTGGGTGAGTGTGTGAACTTTATATAAAATAGAGAGTGGGTGAGTGTGTGAACTTCATATAAAACAGAGAGTGAGTGAGTGTGTGTACTTTATATAAAACAGAGAGTGGGTGAGTGTGTGAACTTTATATAAAACAGAGAGTGGGTGAGTGTGTGAACTTTATATAAAACAGAGAGTGGGTGAGTGTGCGAACTTTATATAAAACAGAGAGTGGGTGAGTGTGTGAACTTTAAATAAAACAGAGAGAGGGTGAGTGTGTGAACATTATATAAAACAGAGCTGGTGAGAGTGCGAACTTTATATAAAACAGAGAGTAGGAGAGTGTGTCAACTTTATATAAAACAGAGAGTGGATGAGTGAGTGAACTTTATATAAAACAGAGAGTGGGTGATTGTGTGAACTTTAAATAAAACAGAGAGTGGGTGAGTGTGTGAACTTCATATAAAACAGAGAGTGAGTGAGTGTGTGTACTTTATATAAAACAGAGAGTGGGTGAGTGTGTGAACTTTATATAAAACAGAGAGCGGGTGAGTGTGTGAAAATTATATAAAACAGAGAGTGGGTGAGTGTGTGAACTTCATATAAAACAGAGAGTGAGTGAGTGTGTGAACTATATATAAAACAGAGAGTGGGTGAGTGTGTGAACTTTATATAAAACAGAGAGTGGGTGAGTGGGTGAAAATTATATAAAACAGAGATTGGGTGATTGTGTGAACTTTATATAAAACAGAGAGTGGGTGAGTGTGTACACTTTATATAAAACAAAGAGTGGGTTAGTATGTGAATGATATATAAAACAGAGAGTGGGTGAGTGTGTGAACTTTATATAAAAAAGGGAGTGGGTGAATGTGTGAACTCGAAATAAAACAGAGAGTGGGTGAGTGTGTGAACTTCATATAACACAGAGAGTGAGTGAGTGTGTGAACTTTATATAACACAGAGAGTGGGTGAGTGTCTGAACATTATATAAAACAGAAAATAGGAGAGGGTGCGAACTTTATATAAAACATAGAGTGGGTGAGTGTGTGAAAGTTATATAAAACAGATGTGGGTGATTGTGTGAACTTTAAATAAAACAGAGAGTGGATGAGTGTGTGAACTTTATATAAAACAGAGAGTGGGTGATTGTGTGAACTTCAAATAAAACAGAGAGTGGGTGAGTGTGTGAACTTCATATAAAACAGAGAGTGAGTGAGTGTGTGTACTTTATATAAAACAGAGAGTGGGTGAGTGTGTGAACTTTATATAAAACAGAGAGTGGGTGAGTGTGTGAACTTTATATAAAACAGAGAGTGGGTGAGTGTGCGAACTTTATATAAAACAGAGAGTGGGTGAGTGTGTGAACTTTATATAAAACAGAGAGTGGGTGAGTGTGTGAAAGTTATATAAAACAGAAGTGGGTGATTGTGTGAACTTTAAATAAAACAGAGAGTGGGTGAGTGTGTGCACTTTATATAAAAAGAGTGTGGGTGATTGTGTGAACTTTATATAAAACACAGAGTGGGTGAGTATGTGAACATTATATAAAACAGAGAGTGGGTGAGTGTGTGAACTTCATATAAAACAGAGAATAGGAGAGTGTGTGAACTTTATATAAAACAGAGAGTGGGTGATTGTGTGAACTTTAAATAAAACAGAGAGTGGGTGAGTGTGTGCACTATATATAAAACAGAGTGTTGGTGAGTGTGTGAATGATATATAAAACAGAGAGTGGGTGAGTGTGTGAACTTTATATAAAACAGAGAGTGGGTGAGTGTGTGAACTTTATATAAAACAGAGAGTGGGTGAGTGTGTGCACTTTATATAAAACACAGAGTGGGTGAGTATGTGAATGATATATAAAACAGAGAGTGGGTGAGTGTGTGAACTTTATATAAAACAGAGAGTGGGTGAGTGTGTGAACTTTATATAAAACAGAGAGTGGGTGAGTGTGTGAACTTTATATAAAACAGAGAGTGGGTGAGTGTGTGAACTTTATATAAAACAGAGAGGGGGTGAGTGTGTGAACTTTATATAAAACAGAGAGTGGGTGAGTGTGTGAAAATTATATAAAACAGAGAGTGGGTGAGTGTGTGAACTTTATATAAAACAGAGAGTGGGTGAGTGTGTGAACTTTATATAAAACAGAGAGTGGGTGAGTGTGTGAACTTTATATAAAACAGAGAGTGGGTGAGTGTGTGAACTTTATATAAAACAGAGAGTGGGTGAGTGTGTGAACTTTATATAAAACAGAGAGTGGGTGAGTGTGTGAACTTTATATAAAACAGAGAGTGGGTGAGTGTGTGAACTTTATATAAAACAGAGAGTGGGTGAGTGTGTGAACTTTATATAAAACACACAGAGTGGGTGAGTGTGTGAACTTTATATAAAACAGAGAGTGGGTGAGTCTGTGCACTTCATATAAAACAGAGTGTGGGTGATTGTGTGAACTTTATATAAAACACAGAGTGGGTGAGTATGTGAACATTATATAAAACAGAGAGTGGGTGAGTGTGTGAACTTTACATAAAACAGAGAGTGGGGGAATGTGTGAACTTTATATAAAACAGAGAGTGGGGGAGTGTGTGAACTTTATATAAAACAGAGAGTGGGTGATTGTATGAACTTTATATAAAACAGAGAGTGGGTGAGTGTGTGAACTTCATCTAAAACAGAGAGTGAGTGAGTGTGTGTACTTTATATAAAACAGAGAGTGGGTGAGTGTGTGAAAATTATATAAAACAGAGAGTGGGTGAGTGTGTGAACTTTATATAAAACAGAGAGTGGGTGACTGTGTGAACTTTATATAAAACAGAGAGTGGGTGAGTGTGTGAACTTTATATAAAATAGAGAGTGGGTGAGTGTGTGGACTTTATATGAAAAAGAGAGTGGGAGAGTGTGTGAACTTTATATAAAACAGAGTGGGTGAGTGTGTGAACTTTATATAAAACAGAGAGTGGGTGAGTGTGTGAACTTTATATAAAACAGAGAGTGGGTGAGTGTGTGAACTTTATATAAAACAGAGAGTGGGTGAGTGTGTGAACTTCACATAAAACAGAGAGTGAGTGAGTGTGTGTACTTTATATAAAACAGAGAGTGGGTGAGTGTGTGAACTTTATATAAAACAGAGAGTGGGTGAGTGTGTGAACTTTATATAAAACAGAGAGTGGGTGAGTGTGCGAACTTTATATAAAACAGAGAGTGGGTGAGTGTGTGAACTTTAAATAAAACAGAGAGAGGGTGAGTGTGTGAACATTATATAAAACAGAGCTGGTGAGAGTGCGAACTTTATATAAAACAGAGAGTAGGAGAGTGTGTGAACTTTATATAAAACAGAGAGTGGATGAGTGTGTGAACTTTATATAAAACAGAGAGTGGGTGATTGTGTGAACTTTATATAAAACAGAGAGTGGGTGAGTGTGTGAACTTTATATAAAACAGAGAGTGGGTGAGTGTGTGAACTTTATATAAAACAGAGAGTGGGTGAGTGTGTGAACTTTATATAAAACAGAGAGTGGGTGAGTGTGTGAACTTTATATAAAACAGAGAGTGGGTGAGTGTGTGAACTTTATATAAAACAGAGAGTGGGTGAGTGTGTGAACTTTATATAAAACAGAGAGTGGGTGAGTGTGTGAACTTATATAAAACAGAGAGTGGGTGAGTGTGTGAACTTTATATAAAACAGAGAGTGGGTGAGTGTGTGAACTTTATATAAAACAGAGAGTGGGTGAGTGTGTGAACTTTATATAAAACAGAGAGTGGGTGAGTGTGTGAACTTTATATAAAACAGAGAGTGGGTGAGTGTGTGAACTTTATATAAAACAGAGAGTGGGTGAGTGTGTGAACTTTATATAAAACAGAGAGTGGGTGAGTGTGTGAACTTTATATAAAACAGAGAGTGGGTGAGTGTGTGAACTTTATATAAAACAGAGAGTGGGTGAGTGTGTGAACTTTATATAAAACAGAGAGTGGGTGAGTGTGTGAACTTTATATAAAACAGAGAGTGGGTGAGTGTGTGAACTTTATATAAAACAGAGAGTGGGGAGTGTGTGAACTTTATATAAAACAGAGAGTGGGTGAGTGTGTGAACTTTATATAAAACAGAGAGTGGGTGAGTGTGTGAACTTTATATAAAACAGAGAGTGGGTGAGTGTGTGAACTTTATATAAAACAGAGAGTGGGTGAGTGTGTGAACTTTATATAAAACAGAGAGTGGGTGAGTGTGTGAACTTTATATAAAACAGAGAGTGGGTGAGTGTGTGAACTTTATATAAAACAGAGAGTGGGTGAGTGTGTGAACTTTATATAAAACAGAGAGTGGGTGAGTGTGTGAACTTTATATAAAACAGAGAGTGGGTGAGTGTGTGAACTTTATATAAAACAGAGAGTGGGTGAGTGTGTGAACTTTATATAAAACAGAGAGTGGGTGAGTGTGTGAACTTTATATAAAACAGAGAGTGGGTGAGTGTGTGAACTTTATATAAAACAGAGAGTGGGTGAGTGTGTGAACTTTATATAAAACAGAGAGTGGGTGAGTGTGTGAACTTTATATAAAACAGAGAGTGGGTGAGTGTGTGAACTTTATATAAAACAGAGAGTGGGTGAGTGTGTGAACTTTATATAAAACAGAGAGTGGGTGAGTGTGTGAACTTTATATAAAACAGAGAGTGGGTGAGTGTGTGAACTTTATATAAAACAGAGAGTGGGTGAGTGTGTGAACTTTATATAAAACAGAGAGTGGGTGAGTGTGTGAACTTTATATAAAACAGAGTGGGTGAGTGTGTGAACTTTATATAAAACAGAGAGTGGGTGAGTGTGTGAACTTTATATAAAACAGAGAGTGGGTGAGTGTGTGAACTTTATATAAAACAGAGAGTGGGTGAGTGTGTGAACTTTATATAAAACAGAGAGTGGGTGAGTGTGTGAACTTTATATAAAACAGAGAGTGGGTGAGTGTGTGAACTTTATATAAAACAGAGAGTGGGTGAGTGTGTGAACTTTATATAAAACAGAGAGTGGGTGAGTGTGTGAACTTTATATAAAACAGAGAGTGGGTGAGTGTGTGAACTTTATATAAAACAGAGAGTGGGTGAGTGTGTGAACTTTATATAAAACAGAGAGTGGGTGAGTGTGTGAACTTTATATAAAACAGAGAGTGGGTGAGTGTGTGAACTTTATATAAAACAGAGAGTGGGTGAGTGTGTGAACTTTATATAAAACAGAGAGTGGGTGAGTGTGTGAACTTTATATAAAACAGAGAGTGGGTGAGTGTGTGAACTTTATATAAAACAGAGAGTGGGTGAGTGTGTGAACTTTATATAAAACAGAGAGTGGGTGAGTGTGTGAACTTTATATAAAACAGAGAGTGGGTGAGTGTGTGAACTTTATATAAAACAGAGAGTGGGTGAGTGTGTGAACTTTATATAAAACAGAGAGTGGGTGAGTGTGTGAACTTTATATAAAACAGAGAGTGGGTGAGTGTGTGAACTTTATATAAAACAGAGAGTGGGTGAGTGTGTGAACTTTATATAAAACAGAGAGTGGGTGAGTGTGTGAACTTTATATAAAACAGAGAGTGGGTGAGTGTGTGAACTTTATATAAAACAGAGAGTGGGTGAGTGTGTGAACTTTATATAAAACAGAGAGTGGGTGAGTGTGTGAACTTTATATAAAACAGAGAGTGGGTGAGTGTGTGAACTTTATATAAAACAGAGAGTGGGTGAGTGTGTGAACTTTATATAAAACAGAGAGTGGGTGAGTGTGTGAACTTTATATAAAACAGAGAGTGGGTGAGTGTGTGAACTTTATATAAAACAGAGAGTGGGTGAGTGTGTGAACTTTATATAAAACAGAGAGTGGGTGAGTGTGTGAACTTTATATAAAACAGAGAGTGGGTGAGTGTGTGAACTTTATATAAAACAGAGAGTGGGTGAGTGTGTGAACTTTATATAAAACAGAGAGTGGTGAGTGTGTGAACTTTATATAAAACAGAGAGTGGGTGAGTGTGTGAACTTTATATAAAACAGAGAGTGGGTGAGTGTGTGAACTTTATATAAAACAGAGAGTGGGTGAGTGTGTGAACTTTATATAAAACAGAGAGTGGGTGAGTGTGTGAACTTTATATAAAACAGAGAGTGGGTGAGTGTGTGAACTTTATATAAAACAGAGAGTGGGTGAGTGTGTGAACTTTATATAAAACAGAGAGTGGGTGAGTGTGTGAACTTTATATAAAACAGAGAGTGGGTGAGTGTGTGAACTTTATATAAAACAGAGAGTGGGTGAGTGTGTGAACTTTATATAAAACAGAGAGTGGGTGAGTGTGTGAACTTTATATAAAACAGAGAGTGGGTGAGTGTGTGAACTTTATATAAAACAGAGAGTGGGTGAGTGTGTGAACTTTATATAAAACAGAGAGTGGGTGAGTGTGTGAACTTTATATAAAACAGAGAGTGGGTGAGTGTGTGAACTTTATATAAAACAGAGAGTGGGTGAGTGTGTGAACTTTATATAAAACAGAGAGTGGGTGAGTGTGTGAACTTTATATAAAACAGAGAGTGGGTGAGTGTGTGAACTTTATATAAAACAGAGAGTGGTGAGTGTGTGAACTTTATATAAAACAGAGAGTGGGTGAGTGTGTGAACTTTATATAAAACAGAGAGTGGGTGAGTGTGTGAACTTTATATAAAACAGAGAGTGGGTGAGTGTGTGAACTTTATATAAAACAGAGAGTGGGTGAGTGTGTGAACTTTATATAAAACAGAGAGTGGGTGAGTGTGTGAACTTTATATAAAACAGAGAGTGGGTGAGTGTGTGAACTTTATATAAAACAGAGAGTGGGTGAGTGTGTGAACTTTATATAAAACAGAGAGTGGGTGAGTGTGTGAACTTATATAAAACAGAGAGTGGGTGAGTGTGTGAACTTTATATAAAACAGAGAGTGGGTGAGTGTGTGAACTTTATATAAAACAGAGAGTGGGTGAGTGTGTGAACTTTATATAAAACAGAGAGTGGGTGAGTGTGTGAACTTTATATAAAACAGAGAGTGGGTGAGTGTGTGAACTTATATAAAACAGAGAGTGGGTGAGTGTGTGAACTTTATATAAAACAGAGAGTGGGTGAGTGTGTGAACTTTATATAAAACAGAGAGTGGGTGAGTGTGTGAACTTTATATAAAACAGAGAGTGGGTGAGTGTGTGAACTTTATATAAAACAGAGAGTGGGTGAGTGTGTGAACTTTATATAAAACAGAGAGTGGGTGAGTGTGTGAACTTTATATAAAACAGAGAGTGGGTGAGTGTGTGAACTTTATATAAAACAGAGAGTGGGTGAGTGTGTGAACTTTATATAAAACAGAGAGTGGGTGAGTGTGTGAACTTTATATAAAACAGAGAGTGGGTGAGTGTGTGAACTTTATATAAAACAGAGAGTGGGTGAGTGTGTGAACTTTATATAAAACAGAGAGTGGGTGAGTGTGTGAACTTTATATAAAACAGAGAGTGGGTGAGTGTGTGAACTTTATATAAAACAGAGAGTGGGTGAGTGTGTGAACTTTATATAAAACAGAGAGTGGGTGAGTGTGTGAACTTTATATAAAACAGAGAGTGGGTGAGTGTGTGAACTTTATATAAAACAGAGAGTGGGTGAGTGTGTGAACTTTATATAAAACAGAGAGTGGGTGAGTGTGTGAACTTTATATAAAACAGAGAGTGGGTGAGTGTGTGAACTTTATATAAAACAGAGAGTGGGTGAGTGTGTGAACTTTATATAAAACAGAGAGTGGGTGAGTGTGTGAACTTTATATAAAACAGAGAGTGGGTGAGTGTGTGAACTTTATATAAAACAGAGAGTGGGTGAGTGTGTGAACTTTATATAAAACAGAGAGTGGGTGAGTGTGTGAACTTTATATAAAACAGAGAGTGGGTGAGTGTGTGAACTTTATATAAAACAGAGAGTGGGTGAGTGTGTGAACTTTATATAAAACAGAGAGTGGGTGAGTGTGTGAACTTTATATAAAACAGAGAGTGGGTGAGTGTGTGAACTTTATATAAAACAGAGAGTGGGTGAGTGTGTGAACTTTATATAAAACAGAGAGTGGGTGAGTGTGTGAACTTTATATAAAACAGAGAGTGGGTGAGTGTGTGAACTTTATATAAAACAGAGAGTGGGTGAGTGTGTGAACTTTATATAAAACAGAGAGTGGGTGAGTGTGTGAACTTTATATAAAACAGAGAGTGGGTGAGTGTGTGAACTTTATATAAAACAGAGAGTGGGTGAGTGTGTGAACTTTATATAAAACAGAGAGTGGTGAGTGTGTGAACTTTATATAAAACAGAGAGTGGGTGAGTGTGTGAACTTTATATAAAACAGAGAGTGGGTGAGTGTGTGAACTTTATATAAAACAGAGAGTGGGTGAGTGTGTGAACTTTATATAAAACAGAGAGTGGGTGAGTGTGTGAACTTTATATAAAACAGAGAGTGGGTGAGTGTGTGAACTTTATATAAAACAGAGAGTGGGTGAGTGTGTGAACTTTATATAAAACAGAGAGTGGGTGAGTGTGTGAACTTTATATAAAACAGAGAGTGGGTGAGTGTGTGAACTTTATATAAAACAGAGAGTGGGTGAGTGTGTGAACTTTATATAAAACAGAGAGTGGGTGAGTGTGTGAACTTTATATAAAACAGAGAGTGGGTGAGTGTGTGAACTTTATATAAAACAGAGAGTGGGTGAGTGTGTGAACTTTATATAAAACAGAGAGTGGGTGAGTGTGTGAACTTTATATAAAACAGAGAGTGGGTGAGTGTGGAACTTTATATAAAACAGAGAGTGGGTGAGTGTGTGAACTTTATATAAAACAGAGAGTGGGTGAGTGTGTGAACTTTATAAAAACAGAGAGTGGGTGAGTGTGTGAACTTTATATAAAACAGAGAGTTGGTGAGTGTGTGAACTTTATATAAAACAGAGAGTGGGTGAGTGTGTGAACTTTATATAAAACAGAGAGTGGGTGATTGTGTGAACTTTATATAAAACAGAGAGTGGGTGAGTGTGTGAACTTATATAAAACAGAGAGTGGGTGAGTGTGTGAACTTTATATAAAACAGAGAGTGGGTGAGTGTGTGAACTTTATATAAAACAGAGAGTGGGTGAGTGTGTGAACTTTATATAAAACAGAGAGTGGGTGAGTGTGTGAACTTCATATAAAACAGAGAGTGAGTGAGTGTGTGAACTTTATATAAAACAGAGAGTGGGTGAGTGTGTGAACTTTATATAAAACAGAGAGTGGGTGAGTGTGTGAACTTTATATAAAACAGAGATTGGGTGAGTGTGTGAACTTTATATAAAACAGAGAGTGGGTGAGTGTGTGAACTTTATATAAAACAGAGAGTGGGTGAGTGTGTGAACTTTATATAAAACAGAGAGTGGGTGAGTGTGTGAACTTTATATAAAACAGAGAGTGGGTGAGTGTGTGAACTTTATATAAAACAGAGAGTGGGTGAGTGTGTGAACTTCATATAAACAGAGAGTGGGTGAGTGTGTGAACTTTATATAAAACAGAGAGTGGGTGAGTGTGTGAACTTTATATAAACAGAGAGTGGGTGAGTGTGTGAACTTTATATAAACAGAGAGTGGGTGAGTGTGTGAACTTTATATAAAACAGAGAGTGGGTGAGTGTGTGAACTTTATATAAAACAGAGAGTGGGTGAGTGTGTGAACTTATATAAAACAGAGAGTGGGTGAGTGTGTGAACTTTATATAAAACAGAGAGTGGGTGAGTGTGTGAACTTTATATAAAACAGAGAGTGGGTGAGTGTGTGAACTTTATATAAAACAGAGAGTGGGTGAGTGTGTGAACTTATATAAAACAGAGAGTGGGTGAGTGTGTGAACTTTATATAAAACAGAGAGTGGGTGAGTGTGTGAACTTTATATAAAACAGAGAGTGGGTGAGTGTGTGAACTTTATATAAAACAGAGAGTGGGTGAGTGTGTGAACTTTATATAAAACAGAGAGTGGGTGAGTGTGTGAACTTATATAAAACAGAGAGTGGGTGAGTGTGTGAACTTTATATAAAACAGAGAGTGGGTGAGTGTGTGAACTTTATATAAAACAGAGAGTGGGTGAGTGTGTGAACTTTATATAAAACAGAGAGTGGGTGAGTGTGTGAACTTTATATAAAACAGAGAGTGGGTGAGTGTGTGAACTTTATATAAAACAGAGAGTGGGTGAGTGTGTGAACTTTATATAAAACAGAGAGTGGGTGAGTGTGTGAACTTTATATAAAACAGAGAGTGGGTGAGTGTGTGAACTTTATATAAAACAGAGAGTGGGTGAGTGTGTGAACTTTATATAAAACAGAGAGTGGGTGAGTGTGTGAACTTTATATAAAACAGAGAGTGGGTGAGTGTGTGAACTTTATATAAAACAGAGAGTGGGTGAGTGTGTGAACTTTATATAAAACAGAGAGTGGGTGAGTGTGTGAACTTTATATAAAACAGAGAGTGGGTGAGTGTGTGAACTTTATATAAAACAGAGAGTGGGTGAGTGTGTGAACTTTATATAAAACAGAGAGTGGGTGAGTGTGTGAACTTTATATAAAACAGAGAGTGGGTGAGTGTGTGAACTTTATATAAAACAGAGAGTGGGTGAGTGTGTGAACTTTATATAAAACAGAGAGTGGGTGAGTGTGTGAACTTTATATAAAACAGAGAGTGGGTGAGTGTGTGAACTTTATATAAAACAGAGAGTGGGTGAGTGTGTGAACTTTATATAAAACAGAGAGTGGGTGAGTGTGTGAACTTTATATAAAACAGAGAGTGGGTGAGTGTGTGAACTTTATATAAAACAGAGAGTGGGTGAGTGTGTGAACTTTATATAAAACAGAGAGTGGGTGAGTGTGTGAACTTTATATAAAACAGAGAGTGGGTGAGTGTGTGAACTTTATATAAAACAGAGAGTGGGTGAGTGTGTGAACTTTATATAAAACAGAGAGTGGGTGAGTGTGTGAACTTTATATAAAACAGAGAGTGGGTGAGTGTGTGAACTTTATATAAAACAGAGAGTGGGTGAGTGTGTGAACTTTATATAAAACAGAGAGTGGGTGAGTGTGTGAACTTTATATAAAACAGAGAGTGGGTGAGTGTGTGAACTTTATATAAAACAGAGAGTGGGTGAGTGTGTGAACTTATATAAAACAGAGAGTGGGTGAGTGTGTGAACTTTATATAAAACAGAGAGTGGGTGAGTGTGTGAACTTTATATAAAACAGAGAGTGGGTGAGTGTGTGAACTTTATATAAAACAGAGAGTGGGTGAGTGTGTGAACTTTATATAAAACAGAGAGTGGGTGAGTGTGTGAACTTTATATAAAACAGAGAGTGGGTGAGTGTGTGAACTTTATATAAAACAGAGAGTGGGTGAGTGTGTGAACTTTATATAAAACAGAGAGTGGGTGAGTGTGTGAACTTTATATAAAACAGAGAGTGGGTGAGTGTGTGAACTTATATAAAACAGAGAGTGGGTGAGTGTGTGAACTTTATATAAAACAGAGAGTGGGTGAGTGTGTGAACTTTATATAAAACAGAGAGTGGGTGAGTGTGTGAACTTTATATAAAACAGAGAGTGGGTGAGTGTGTGAACTTTATATAAAACAGAGAGTGGGTGAGTGTGTGAACTTTATATAAAACAGAGAGTGGGTGAGTGTGTGAACTTTATATAAAACAGAGAGTGGTGAGTGTGTGAACTTTATATAAAACAGAGAGTGGGTGAGTGTGTGAACTTTATATAAAACAGAGAGTGGGTGAGTGTGTGAACTTTATATAAAACAGAGAGTGGGTGAGTGTGTGAACTTTATATAAAACAGAGAGTGGGTGAGTGTGTGAACTTTATATAAAACAGAGAGTGGGTGAGTGTGTGAACTTATATAAAACAGAGAGTGGGTGAGTGTGTGAACTTTATATAAAACAGAGAGTGGGTGAGTGTGTGAACTTTATATAAAACAGAGAGTGGGTGAGTGTGTGAACTTTATATAAAACAGAGAGTGGGTGAGTGTGTGAACTTTATATAAAACAGAGAGTGGGTGAGTGTGTGAACTTTATATAAAACAGAGAGTGGGTGAGTGTGTGAACTTTATATAAAACAGAGAGTGGGTGAGTGTGTGAACTTTATATAAAACAGAGAGTGGGTGAGTGTGTGAACTTTATATAAAACAGAGAGTGGGTGAGTGTGTGAACTTTATATAAAACAGAGAGTGGGTGAGTGTGTGAACTTTATATAAAACAGAGAGTGGGTGAGTGTGTGAACTTTATATAAAACAGAGAGTGGGTGAGTGTGTGAACTTTATATAAAACAGAGAGTGGGTGAGTGTGTGAACTTTATATAAAACAGAGAGTGGGTGAGTGTGTGAACTTTATATAAAACAGAGAGTGGGTGAGTGTGTGAACTTTATATAAAACAGAGAGTGGGTGAGTGTGTGAACTTTATATAAAACAGAGAGTGGGTGAGTGTGTGAACTTTATATAAAACAGAGAGTGGGTGAGTGTGTGAACTTTATATAAAACAGAGAGTGGGTGAGTGTGTGAACTTTATATAAAACAGAGAGTGGGTGAGTGTGTGAACTTTATATAAAACAGAGAGTGGTGAGTGTGTGAACTTTATATAAAACAGAGAGTGGGTGAGTGTGTGAACTTTATATAAAACAGAGAGTGGGTGAGTGTGTGAACTTTATATAAAACAGAGAGTGGGTGAGTGTGTGAACTTTATATAAAACAGAGAGTGGGTGAGTGTGTGAACTTTATATAAAACAGAGAGTGGGTGAGTGTGTGAACTTTATATAAAACAGAGAGTGGGTGAGTGTGTGAACTTTATATAAAACAGAGAGTGGGTGAGTGTGTGAACTTTATATAAAACAGAGAGTGGGTGAGTGTGTGAACTTTATATAAAACAGAGAGTGGGTGAGTGTGTGAACTTTATATAAAACAGAGAGTGGGTGAGTGTGTGAACTTTATATAAAACAGAGAGTGGGTGAGTGTGTGAACTTTATATAAAACAGAGAGTGGGTGAGTGTGTGAACTTTATATAAAACAGAGAGTGGGTGAGTGTGTGAACTTTATATAAAACAGAGAGTGGGTGAGTGTGTGAACTTTATATAAAACAGAGAGTGGGTGAGTGTGTGAACTTTATATAAAACAGAGAGTGGGTGAGTGTGTGAACTTTATATAAAACAGAGAGTGGGTGAGTGTGTGAACTTTATATAAAACAGAGAGTGGGTGAGTGTGTGAACTTTATATAAAACAGAGAGTGGGTGAGTGTGTGAACATTATATAAAACAGAGAGTGGGTGAGTGTGTGAACTTTATATAAAACAGAGAGTGGGTGAGTGTGTGAAACTTTATATAAAACAGAGAGTGGGTGAGTGTGTGAACTTTATATAAAACAGAGAGTGGGTGAGTGTGTGAACTTTATATAAAACAGAGAGTGGGTGAGTGTGTGAACTTTATATAAAACAGAGAGTGGGTGAGTGTGTGAACTTTATATAAAACAGAGAGTGGGTGAGAGTGTGAACTTTATATAAAACAGAGAGTGGGTGAGTGTGTGAACTTTATATAAAACAGAGAGTGGGTAATTGTGTGAACTTAATATAAAACAGAGAGTGGGTGAGTGTGTGAACTTCATATAAAACAGAGAGTGAGTGTGTGTGTGAACTTTATATAAAACAGAGAGTGGGTGAGTGTGTGAACTTTATATAAAACAGAGAGTGGGTGAGTGTGTGAACTTTATATAAAACAGAGAGTGGGTGAGTGTGTGAACTTTATATAAAACAGAGAGTGGGTGAGTGTGTGAACTTTATATAAAACAGAGAGTGGGTGAGTGTGTGAACTTTATATAAAACAGAGAGTGGGTGAGTGTGTGAACTTTATATAAAACAGAGAGTGGGTGAGTGTGTGAACTTTATATAAAACAGAGAGTGGGTGAGTGTGTGAACTTATATAAAACAGAGAGTGGGTGAGTGTGTGAACTTTATATAAAACAGAGAGTGGGTGATGTGTGAACTTTATATAAAACAGAGAGTGGGTGATGTGTGAACTTTATATAAAACAGAGAGTGGGTGAGTGTGTGAACTTTATATAAAACAGAGAGTGGGTGAGTGTGTGAACTTTATATAAAACAGAGAGTGGGTGAGTGTGTGAACTTTATATAAAACAGAGAGTGGGTGAGTGTGTGAACTTTATATAAAACAGAGAGTGGGTGAGTGTGTGAACTTTATATAAAACAGAGAGTGGGTGAGTGTGTGAACTTTATATAAAACAGAGAGTGGGTGAGTGTGTGAACTTTATATAAAACAGAGAGTGGGTGAGTGTGTGAACTTTATATAAAACAGAGAGTGGGTGAGTGTGTGAACTTTATATGAAACAGAGAGTGGGTGAGTGTGTGAACTTTATATAAAACAGAGAGTGGGTGAGTGTGTGAACTTTATATAAAACAGAGAGTGGATGAGTGTGTGAACTTTATATAAAACAGAGAGTGAGTGAGTGAGTGTGTGTACTTTATATAAAACAGAGAGTGGGTGAGTGTGTGTACTTTATATAAAACAGAGAGTGGGTGAGTGTGTGAACTTTATATAAAACAGAGAGTGGGTGAGTGTGTGAACTTTATATAAAACAGAGAGTGGGTGAGTGTGTGAACTTTATATAAAACAGAGAGTGGGTGAGTGTGTGAACTTTATATAAAACAGAGAGTGGGTGAGTGTGTGAACTTTATATAAACAGAGAGTGGGTGAGTGTGTGAACTTTATATAAAACAGAGAGTGGGTGAGTGTGTGAACTTTATATAAAACAGAGAGTGGGTGAGTGTGTGAACTTTATATAAAACAGAGAGTGGGTGAGTGTGTGAACTTTATATAAAACAGAGAGTGGGTGAGTGTGTGAACTTTATATAAAACAGAGAGTGGGTGAGAGTGTGCACTTTATATAAAACAGAGAGTGGGGGGATGTGTGATCTTTATATAAAACAGAGAGTAGGAGAGTGTGTGAACTTTATATAAAACAGAGAGTGGGTGAGTGTGTGAACTTTATATAAAACAGAGAGTGGGTGAGTGTGTGAACTTTATATAAAACAGAGAGTGGGTGAGTGTGTGAACTTTATATAAAACAGAGAGTGGGTGAGTGTGTGAACTTTATATAAAACAGAGAGTGGGTGAGTGTGTGAACTTTATATAAAACAGAGAGTGGGTGAGTGTGTGAACTTTATATAAAACAGAGAGTGGGTGAGTGTGTGAACTTTATATAAAACAGAGAGTGGGTGAGTGTGTGAACTTTATATAAAACAGAGAGTGGGTGAGTGTGTGAACTTATATAAAACAGAGAGTGGGTGAGTGTGTGAACTTTATATAAAACAGAGAGTGGGTGAGTGTGTGAACTTTATATAAAACAGAGAGTGGGTGAGTGTGTGAACTTTATATAAAACAGAGAGTGGGTGAGTGTGTGAACTTTATATAAAACAGAGAGTGGGTGAGTGTGTGAACTTTATATAAAACAGAGAGTGGGTGAGTGTGTGAACTTTATATAAAACAGAGAGTGGGTGAGTGTGTGAACTTTATATAAAACAGAGAGTGGGTGAGTGTGTGAACTTTATATAAAACAGAGAGTGGGTGAGTGTGTGAACTTTATATAAAACAGAGAGTGGGTGAGTGTGTGAACTTTATATAAAACAGAGAGTGGGTGAGTGTGTGAACTTTATATAAAACAGAGAGTGGGTGAGTGTGTGAACTTTATATAAAACAGAGAGTGGGTGAGTGTGTGAACTTTATATAAAACAGAGAGTGGGTGAGTGTGTGAACTTTATATAAAACAGAGAGTGGGTGAGTGTGTGAACTTTATATAAAACAGAGAGTGGGTGAGTGTGTGAACTTTATATAAAACAGAGAGTGGGTGAGTGTGTGAACTTTATATAAAACAGAGAGTGGGTGAGTGTGTGAACTTATATAAAACAGAGAGTGGGTGAGTGTGTGAACTTTATATAAAACAGAGAGTGGGTGAGTGTGTGAACTTTATATAAAACAGAGAGTGGGTGAGTGTGTGAACTTTATATAAAACAGAGAGTGGGTGAGTGTGTGAACTTTATATAAAACAGAGAGTGGGTGAGTGTGTGAACTTTATATAAACAGAGAGTGGGTGAGTGTGTGAACTTTATATAAAACAGAGAGTGGGTGAGTGTGTGAACTTTATATAAAACAGAGAGTGGGTGAGTGTGTGAACTTTATATAAAACAGAGAGTGGGTGAGTGTGTGAACTT
Organism: Carcharodon carcharias; assembly: GCF_017639515.1. Classification (NCBI taxonomy): domain Eukaryota; kingdom Metazoa; phylum Chordata; class Chondrichthyes; order Lamniformes; family Lamnidae; genus Carcharodon; species Carcharodon carcharias. The sequence goes on from NW_024470695.1 coordinate 216,338, forward strand.
TATATAAAACAGAGAGTGGGTGAGTGTGTGAACTTTATATAAAACAGAGAGTGGGTGAGTGTGTGAACTTTATATAAAACAGAGAGTGGGTGAGTGTGTGAACTTTATATAAAACAGAGAGTGGGTGAGTGTGTGAACTTTATATAAAACAGAGAGTGGGTGAGTGTGTGAACTTTATATAAAACAGAGAGTGGGTGAGTGTGTGAACTTTATATAAAACAGAGAGTGGGTGAGTGTGTGAACTTTATATAAAACAAAGAGTGGGTTAGTGTGTGAACTTTATATAAAACAGAGAGTGGGTGTGTGTGTGAACTTTATATAAAACAAAGAGTGGGTGAGTGTGTGAGCTTTATATAAAACAGAGAGTGGGTGAGTGTGTGAACTTTAATAAAACAGAGAGTGGGTGAGTGTGTGAACTATATATAAAACAGAGAGTGGGTGAGTGTGTGAACTTTATATAAAACAGAGAGTGGGTGAGTGTGTGAACTTTATATAAAACAGAGAGTGGGTGAGTGTGTGAACTTTATATAAAACAGAGAGTGGGTGAGTGTGTGAACTTTATATAAAACAGAGAGTGGGTGAGTGTGTGAACTTTATATAAAACAGAGAGTGGGTGAGTGTGTGAACTTTATATAAAACAGAGAGTGGGTGAGTGTGTGAACTTTATATAAAACAGAGAGTGGGTGAGTGTGTGAACTTTATATAAACAGAGAGTGGGTGAGTGTGTGAACTTTATATAAAACAGAGAGTGGGTGAGTGTGTGAACTTTATATAAAACAGAGAGTGGGTGAGTGTGTGAACTTTATATAAAACAGAGAGTGGGTGAGTGTGTGAACTTTATATAAAACAGAGAGTGGGTGAGTGTGTGTACTTTATATAAAACAGAGAGTGGGTGAGTGTGTGAACTTTATATAAAACAGAGAGAGGGTGAGTGTGTGAACTTATATAAAACAGAGAGTGGGTGAGTGTGTGAACTTATATAAAACAGAGAGTGGGTGAGTGTGTGAACTTTATATAAAACAGAGAGTGGGTGAGTGTGTGAACTTTATATAAAACAGAGAGTGGGTGAGTGTGTGAACTTTATATAAAACAGAGAGTGGGTGAGTGTGTGAACTTTATATAAAACAGAGAGTGGGTGAGTGTGTGAACTTTATATAAAACAGAGAGTGGGTGAGTGTGTGAACTTTATATAAAACAGAGAGTGGGTGAGTGTGTGAACTTTATATAAAACAGAGAGTGGGTGAGTGTGTGAACTTTATATAAAACAGAGAGTGGGTGAGTGTGTGAACTTTATATAAAACAGAGAGTGGGTGAGTGTGTGAACTTTATATAAAACAGAGAGTGGGTGAGTGTGTGAACTTTATATAAAACAGAGAGTGGGTGAGTGTGTGAACTTTATATAAAACAGAGAGTGGGTGAGTGTGTGAACTTTATATAAAACAGAGAGTGGGTGAGTGTGTGAACTTTATATAAAACAGAGAGTGGGTGAGTGTGTGAACTTTATATAAAACAGAGAGTGGGTGAGTGTGTGAACTTTATATAAAACAGAGAGTGGGTGAGTGTGTGAACTTTATATAAAACAGAGAGTGGGTGAGTGTGTGAACTTTATATAAAACAGAGAGTGGGTGAGTGTGTGAACTTTATATAAAACAGAGAGTGGGTGAGTGTGTGAACTTTATATAAAACAGAGAGTGGGTGAGTGTGTGAACTTTATATAAAACAGAGAGTGGGTGAGTGTGTGAACTTTATATAAAACAGAGAGTGGGTGAGTGTGTGAACTTTATATAAAACAGAGAGTGGGTGAGTGTGTGAACTTTATATAAAACAGAGAGTGGGTGAGTGTGTGAACTTTATATAAAACAGAGAGTGGGGTGAGTGTGTGAACTTTATATAAAACAGAGAGTGGGTGAGTGTGTGAACTTTATATAAAACAGAGAGTGGGTGAGTGTGTGAACTTTATATAAAACAGAGAGTGGGTGAGTGTGTGAACTTTATATAAAACAGAGAGTGGGTGAGTGTGTGAACTTTATATAAAACAGAGAGTGGGTGAGTGTGTGAACTTTATATAAAACAGAGAGTGGGTGAGTGTGTGAACTTTATATAAACAGAGAGTGGGTGAGTGTGTGAACTTTATATAAAACAGAGAGTGGGTGAGTGTGTGAACTTTATATAAAACAGAGAGTGGGTGAGTGTGTGAACTTTATATAAAACAGAGAGTGGGTGAGTGTGTGAACTTTATATAAAACAGAGAGTGGGTGAGTGTGTGAAACTTTATATAAAACAGAGAGTGGGTGAGTGTGTGAACTTTATATAAAACAGAGAGTGGTGAGTGTGTGAACTTTATATAAACAGAGAGTGGTGAGTGTGTGAACTTTATATAAAACAGAGAGTGGGTGAGTGTGTGAACTTATATAAAACAGAGAGTGGTGAGTGTGTGTGAACTTTATATAAAACAGAGAGTGGGTGAGTGTGTGAACTTTATATAAAACAGAGAGTGGGTGAGTGTGTGAACTTTATATAAAACAGAGAGTGGGTGAGTGTGTGAACTTTATATAAAACAGAGAGTGGGTGAGTGTGTGAACTTTATATAAAACAGAGAGTGGGTGAGTGTGTGAACTTTATATAAAACAGAGAGTGGGTGAGTGTGTGAACTTTATATAAAACAGAGAGTGGGTGAGTGTGTGAACTTTATATAAAACAGAGAGTGGGTGAGTGTGTGAACTTTATATAAAACAGAGAGTGGGTGAGTGTGTGAACTTTATATAAAACAGAGAGTGGGTGAGTGTGTGAACTTTATATAAAACAGAGAGTGGGTGAGTGTGTGAACTTTATATAAAACAGAGAGTGGGTGAGTGTGTGAACTTTATATAAAACAGAGAGTGGGTGAGTGTGTGAACTTTATATAAAACAGAGAGTGGGTGAGTGTGTGAACTTTATATAAAACAGAGAGTGGGTGAGTGTGTGAACTTTATATAAAACAGAGAGTGGGTGAGTGTGTGAACTTTATATAAAACAGAGAGTGGGTGAGTGTGTGAACTTTATATAAAACAGAGAGTGGGTGAGTGTGTGAACTTTATATAAAACAGAGAGTGGGTGAGTGTGTGAACTTTATATAAAACAGAGAGTGGGTGAGTGTGTGAACTTTATATAAAACAGAGAGTGGGTGAGTGTGTGAACTTTATATAAAACAGAGAGTGGGTGAGTGTGTGAACTTTATATAAAACAGAGAGTGGGTGAGTGTGTGAACTTTATATAAAACAGAGAGTGGGTGAGTGTGTGAACTTTATATAAAACAGAGAGTGGGTGAGTGTGTGAACTTTATATAAAACAGAGAGTGGGTGAGTGTGTGAACTTTATATAAAACAGAGAGTGGGTGAGTGTGTGAACTTTATATAAAACAGAGAGTGGGTGAGTGTGTGAACTTTATATAAAACAGAGAGTGGGTGAGTGTGTGAACTTTATATAAAACAGAGAGTGGGTGAGTGTGTGAACTTTATATAAAACAGAGAGTGGGTGAGTGTGTGAACTTTATATAAAACAGAGAGTGGGTGAGTGTGTGAACTTTATATAAAACAGAGAGTGGGTGAGTGTGTGAACTTTATATAAAACAGAGAGTGGGTGAGTGTGTGAACTTTATATAAAACAGAGAGTGGGTGAGTGTGTGAACTTTATATAAAACAGAGAGTGGGTGAGTGTGTGAACTTTATATAAAACAGAGAGTGGGTGAGTGTGTGAACTTTATATAAAACAGAGAGTGGGTGAGTGTGTGAACTTTATATAAAACAGAGAGTGGGTGAGTGTGTGAACTTTATATAAAACAGAGAGTGGGTGAGTGTGTGAACTTTATATAAAACAGAGTGGGTGAGTGTGTGAACTTTATATAAAACAGAGAGTGGGTGAGTGTGTGAACTTTATATAAAACAGAGAGTGGGTGAGTGTGTGAACTTTATATAAAACAGAGAGTGGGTGAGTGTGTGAACTTTATATAAAACAGAGAGTGGGTGAGTGTGTGAACTTTATATAAAACAGAGAGTGGGTGAGTGTGTGAACTTTATATAAAACAGAGAGTGGGTGAGTGTGTGAACTTTATATAAAACAGAGAGTGGGTGAGTGTGTGAACTTTATATAAAACAGAGAGTGGGTGAGTGTGTGAACTTTATATAAAACAGAGAGTGGGTGAGTGTGTGAACTTTATATAAAACAGAGAGTGGGTGAGTGTGTGAACTTTATATAAAACAGAGAGTGGGTGAGTGTGTGAACTTTATATAAAACAGAGAGTGGGTGAGTGTGTGAACTTTATATAAAACAGAGAGTGGGTGAGTGTGTGAACTTTATATAAAACAGAGAGTGGGTGAGTGTGTGAACTTTATATAAAACAGAGAGTGGGTGAGTGTGTGAACTTTATATAAAACAGAGAGTGGGTGAGTGTGTGAACTTTATATAAAACAGAGAGTGGGTGAGTGTGTGAACTTTATATAAAACAGAGAGTGGGTGAGTGTGTGAACTTTATATAAAACAGAGAGTGGGTGAGTGTGTGAACTTTATATAAAACAGAGAGTGGGTGAGTGTGTGAACTTTATATAAAACAGAGAGTGGGTGAGTGTGTGAACTTTATATAAAACAGAGAGTGGGTGAGTGTGTGAACTTTATATAAAACAGAGAGTGGGTGAGTGTGTGAACTTTATATAAAACAGAGAGTGGGTGAGTGTGTGAACTTTATAAAAAAGAGAGTGGGTGAGTGTGTGAACTTTATATAAAACAGAGAGTGGGTGAGTGTGTGAACTTTATATAAAACAGAGAGTGGGTGAGTGTGTGAACTTTATATAAAACAGAGAGTGGGTGAGTGTGTGAACTTTATATAAAACAGAGAGTGGGTGAGTGTGTGAACTTTATATAAAACAGAGAGTGGGTGAGTGTGTGAACTTTATATAAAACAGAGAGTGGGTGAGTGTGTGAACTTTATATAAAACAGAGAGTGGGTGAGTGTGTGAACTTTATATAAAACAGAGAGTGGGTGAGTGTGTGAACTTTATATAAAACAGAGAGTGGGTGAGTGTGTGAACTTTATATAAAACAGAGAGTGGGTGAGTGTGTGAACTTTATATAAAACAGAGAGTGGGTGAGTGTGTGAACTTTATATAAAACAGAGAGTGGGTGAGTGTGTGAACTTTATATAAAACAGAGAGTGGGTGAGTGTGTGAACTTTATATAAAACAGAGAGTGGGTGAGTGTGTGAACTTTATATAAAACAGAGAGTGGGTGAGTGTGTGAACTTTATATAAAACAGAGAGTGGGTGAGTGTGTGAACTTTATATAAAACAGAGAGTGGGTGAGTGTGTGAACTTTATATAAAACAGAGAGTGGGTGAGTGTGTGAACTTTATATAAAACAGAGAGTGGGTGAGTGTGTGAACTTTATATAAAACAGAGAGTGGGTGAGTGTGTGAACTTTATATAAAACAGAGAGTGGGTGAGTGTGTGAACTTTATATAAAACAGAGAGTGGGTGAGTGTGTGAACTTTATATAAAACAGAGAGTGGGTGAGTGTGTGAACTTTATATAAAACAGAGAGTGGGTGAGTGTGTGAACTTTATATAAAACAGAGAGTGGGTGAGTGTGTGAACTTTATATAAAACAGAGAGTGGGTGAGTGTGTGAACTTTATATAAAACAGAGAGTGGGTGAGTGTGTGAACTTTATATAAAACAGAGAGTGGGTGAGTGTGTGAACTTTATATAAAACAGAGAGTGGGTGAGTGTGTGAACTTTATATAAAACAGAGAGTGGGTGAGTGTGTGAACTTTATATAAAACAGAGAGTGGGTGAGTGTGTGAACTTTATATAAAACAGAGAGTGGGTGAGTGTGTGAACTTTATATAAAACAGAGAGTGGGTGAGTGTGTGAACTTTATATAAAACAGAGAGTGGGTGAGTGTGTGAACTTTATATAAAACAGAGAGTGGGTGAGTGTGTGAACTTTATATAAAACAGAGAGTGGGTGAGTGTGTGAACTTTATATAAAACAGAGAGTGGGTGAGTGTGTGAACTTTATATAAAACAGAGAGTGGGTGAGTGTGTGAACTTTATATAAAACAGAGAGTGGGTGAGTGTGTGAACTTTATATAAAACAGAGAGTGGGTGAGTGTGTGAACTTTATATAAAACAGAGAGTGGGTGAGTGTGTGAACTTTATATAAAACAGAGAGTGGGTGAGTGTGTGAACTTTATATAAAACAGAGAGTGGGTGAGTGTGTGAACTTTATATAAAACAGAGAGTGGGTGAGTGTGTGAACTTTATATAAAACAGAGAGTGGGTGAGTGTGTGAACTTTATATAAAACAGAGAGTGGGTGAGTGTGTGAACTTTATATAAAACAGAGAGTGGGTGAGTGTGTGAACTTTATATAAAACAGAGAGTGGGTGAGTGTGTGAACTTTATATAAAACAGAGAGTGGGTGAGTGTGTGAACTTTATATAAAACAGAGAGTGGGTGAGTGTGTGAACTTTATATAAAACAGAGAGTGGGTGAGTGTGTGAACTTTATATAAAACAGAGAGTGGGTGAGTGTGTGAACTTTATATAAAACAGAGAGTGGGTGAGTGTGTGAACTTTATATAAAACAGAGAGTGGGTGAGTGTGTGAACTTTATATAAAACAGAGAGTGGGTGAGTGTGTGAACTTTATATAAAACAGAGAGTGGGTGAGTGTGTGAACTTTATATAAAACAGAGAGTGGGTGAGTGTGTGAACTTTATATAAAACAGAGAGTGGGTGAGTGTGTGAACTTTATATAAAACAGAGAGTGGGTGAGTGTGTGAACTTTATATAAAACAGAGAGTGGGTGAGTGTGTGAACTTTATATAAAACAGAGAGTGGGTGAGTGTGTGAACTTTATATAAAACAGAGAGTGGGTGAGTGTGTGAACTTTATATAAAACAGAGAGTGGGTGAGTGTGTGAACTTTATATAAAACAGAGAGTGGGTGAGTGTGTGAACTTTATATAAAACAGAGAGTGGGTGAGTGTGTGAACTTTATATAAAACAGAGAGTGGGTGAGTGTGTGAACTTTATATAAAACAGAGAGTGGGTGAGTGTGTGAACTTTATATAAAACAGAGAGTGGGTGAGTGTGTGAACTTTATATAAAACAGAGAGTGGGTGAGTGTGTGAACTTTATATAAAACAGAGAGTGGGTGAGTGTGTGAACTTTATATAAAACAGAGAGTGGGTGAGTGTGTGAACTTTATATAAAACAGAGAGTGGGTGAGTGTGTGAACTTTATATAAAACAGAGAGTGGGTGAGTGTGTGAACTTTATATAAAACAGAGAGTGGGTGAGTGTGTGAACTTTATATAAAACAGAGAGTGGGTGAGTGTGTGAACTTTATATAAAACAGAGAGTGGGTGAGTGTGTGAACTTTATATAAAACAGAGAGTGGGTGAGTGTGTGAACTTTATATAAAACAGAGAGTGGGTGAGTGTGTGAACTTTATATAAAACAGAGAGTGGGTGAGTGTGTGAACTTTATATAAAACAGAGAGTGGGTGAGTGTGTGAACTTTATATAAAACAGAGAGTGGGTGAGTGTGTGAACTTTATATAAAACAGAGAGTGGGTGAGTGTGTGAACTTTATATAAAACAGAGAGTGGGTGAGTGTGTGAACTTTATATAAAACAGAGAGTGGGTGAGTGTGTGAACTTTATATAAAACAGAGAGTGGGTGAGTGTGTGAACTTTATATAAAACAGAGAGTGGGTGAGTGTGTGAACTTTATATAAAACAGAGAGTGGGTGAGTGTGTGAACTTTATATAAAACAGAGAGTGGGTGAGTGTGTGAACTTTATATAAAACAGAGAGTGGGTGAGTGTGTGAACTTTATATAAAACAGAGAGTGGGTGAGTGTGTGAACTTTATATAAAACAGAGAGTGGGTGAGTGTGTGAACTTTATATAAAACAGAGAGTGGGTGAGTGTGTGAACTTTATATAAAACAGAGAGTGGGTGAGTGTGTGAACTTTATATAAAACAGAGAGTGGGTGAGTGTGTGAACTTTATATAAAACAGAGAGTGGGTGAGTGTGTGAACTTTATATAAAACAGAGAGTGGGTGAGTGTGTGAACTTTATATAAAACAGAGAGTGGGTGAGTGTGTGAACTTTATATAAAACAGAGTGGGTGAGTGTGTGAACTTTATATAAAACAGAGAGTGGGTGAGTGTGTGAACTTTATATAAAACAGAGAGTGGGTGAGTGTGTGAACTTTATATAAAACAGAGAGTGGGTGAGTGTGTGAACTTTATATAAAACAGAGAGTGGGTGAGTGTGTGAACTTTATATAAAACAGAGAGTGGGTGAGTGTGTGAACTTTATATAAAACAGAGAGTGGGTGAGTGTGTGAACTTTATATAAAACAGAGAGTGGGTGAGTGTGTGAACTTTATATAAAACAGAGAGTGGGTGAGTGTGTGAACTTTATATAAAACAGAGAGTGGGTGAGTGTGTGAACTTTATATAAAACAGAGAGTGGGTGAGTGTGTGAACTTTATATAAAACAGAGAGTGGGTGAGTGTGTGAACTTTATATAAAACAGAGAGTGGGTGAGTGTGTGAACTTTATATAAAACAGAGAGTGGGTGAGTGTGTGAACTTTATATAAAACAGAGAGTGGGTGAGTGTGTGAACTTTATATAAAACAGAGAGTGGGAGTGAGTGTGTGAAGTGTGTGAACTTTATATAAAACAGAGAGTGGGTGAGTGTGTGAACTTTATATAAAACAGAGAGTGGGTGAGTGTGTGAACTTTATATAAAACAGAGAGTGGGTGAGTGTGTGAACTTTATATAAAACAGAGAGTGGGTGAGTGTGTGAACTTTATATAAAACAGAGAGTGGGTGAGTGTGTGAACTTTATATAAAACAGAGAGTGGGTGAGTGTGTGAACTTTATATAAAACAGAGAGTGGGTGAGTGTGTGAACTTTATATAAAACAGAGAGTGGGTGAGTGTGTGAACTTTATATAAAACAGAGAGTGGGTGAGTGTGTGAACTTTATATAAAACAGAGAGTGGGTGAGTGTGTGAACTTTATATAAAACAGAGAGTGGGTGAGTGTGTGAACTTTATATAAAACAGAGAGTGGGTGAGTGTGTGAACTTTATATAAAACAGAGAGTGGGTGAGTGTGTGAACTTTATATAAAACAGAGAGTGGGTGAGTGTGTGAACTTTATATAAAACAGAGAGTGGGTGAGTGTGTGAACTTTATATAAAACAGAGAGTGGGTGAGTGTGTGAACTTTATATAAAACAGAGAGTGGGTGAGTGTGTGAACTTTATATAAAACAGAGAGTGGGTGAGTGTGTGAACTTTATATAAAACAGAGAGTGGGTGAGTGTGTGAACTTTATATAAAACAGAGAGTGGGTGAGTGTGTGAACTTTATATAAAACAGAGAGTGGGTGAGTGTGTGAACTTTATATAAAACAGAGAGTGGGTGAGTGTGTGAACTTTATATAAAACAGAGAGTGGGTGAGTGTGTGAACTTTATATAAAACAGAGAGTGGGTGAGTGTGTGAACTTTATATAAAACAGAGAGTGGGTGAGTGTGTGAACTTTATATAAAACAGAGAGTGGGTGAGTGTGTGAACTTTATATAAAACAGAGAGTGGGTGAGTGTGTGAACTTTATATAAAACAGAGTGGGTGAGTGTGTGAACTTTATATAAAACAGAGAGTGGGTGAGTGTGTGAACTTTATATAAAACAGAGAGTGGGTGAGTGTGTGAACTTTATATAAAACAGAGAGTGGGTGAGTGTGTGAACTTTATATAAAACAGAGAGTGGGTGAGTGTGTGAACTTTATATAAAACAGAGAGTGGGTGAGTGTGTGAACTTTATATAAAACAGAGAGTGGGTGAGTGTGTGAACTTTATATAAAACAGAGAGTGGGTGAGTGTGTGAACTTTATATAAAACAGAGAGTGGGTGAGTGTGTGAACTTTATATAAAACAGAGAGTGGGTGAGTGTGTGAACTTTATATAAAACAGAGAGTGGGTGAGTGTGTGAACTTTATATAAAACAGAGAGTGGGTGAGTGTGTGAACTTTATATAAAACAGAGAGTGGGTGAGTGTGTGAACTTTATATAAAACAGAGAGTGGGTGAGTGTGTGAACTTTATATAAAACAGAGAGTGGGTGAGTGTGTGAACTTTATATAAAACAGAGAGTGGGTGAGTGTGTGAACTTTATATAAAACAGAGAGTGGGTGAGTGTGTGAACTTTATATAAAACAGAGAGTGGGTGAGTGTGTGAACTTTATATAAAACAGAGAGTGGGTGAGTGTGTGAACTTTATATAAAACAGAGAGTGGGTGAGTGTGTGAACTTTATATAAAACAGAGAGTGGGTGAGTGTGTGAACTTTATATAAAACAGAGAGTGGGTGAGTGTGTGAACTTTATATAAAACAGAGAGTGGGTGAGTGTGTGAACTTTATATAAAACAGAGAGTGGGTGAGTGTGTGAACTTTATATAAAACAGAGAGTGGGTGAGTGTGTGAACTTTATATAAAACAGAGAGTGGGTGAGTGTGTGAACTTTATATAAAACAGAGAGTGGGTGAGTGTGTGAACTTTATATAAAACAGAGAGTGGGTGAGTGTGTGAACTTTATATAAAACAGAGAGTGGGTGAGTGTGTGAACTTTATATAAAACAGAGAGTGGGTGAGTGTGTGAACTTTATATAAAACAGAGAGTGGGTGAGTGTGTGAACTTTATATAAAACAGAGAGTGGGTGAGTGTGTGAACTTTATATAAAACAGAGAGTGGGTGAGTGTGTGAACTTTATATAAAACAGAGAGTGGGTGAGTGTGTGAACTTTATATAAAACAGAGAGTGGGTGAGTGTGTGAACTTTATATAAAACAGAGAGTGGGTGAGTGTGTGAACTTTATATAAAACAGAGAGTGGGTGAGTGTGTGAACTTTATATAAAACAGAGAGTGGGTGAGTGTGTGAACTTTATATAAAACAGAGAGTGGGTGAGTGTGTGAACTTTATATAAAACAGAGAGTGGGTGAGTGTGTGAACTTTATATAAAACAGAGAGTGGGTGAGTGTGTGAACTTTATATAAAACAGAGAGTGGGTGAGTGTGTGAACTTTATATAAAACAGAGAGTGGGTGAGTGTGTGAACTTTATATAAAACAGAGAGTGGGTGAGTGTGTGAACTTTATATAAAACAGAGAGTGGGTGAGTGTGTGAACTTTATATAAAACAGAGAGTGGGTGAGTGTGTGAACTTTATATAAAACAGAGAGTGGGTGAGTGTGTGAACTTTATATAAAACAGAGAGTGGGTGAGTGTGTGAACTTTATATAAAACAGAGAGTGGGTGAGTGTGTGAACTTTATATAAAACAGAGAGTGGGTGAGTGTGTGAACTTTATATAAAACAGAGAGTGGGTGAGTGTGTGAACTTTATATAAAACAGAGAGTGGGTGAGTGTGTGAACTTTATATAAAACAGAGAGTGGGTGAGTGTGTGAACTTTATATAAAACAGAGAGTGGGTGAGTGTGTGAACTTTATATAAAACAGAGAGTGGGTGAGTGTGTGAACTTTATATAAAACAGAGAGTGGGTGAGTGTGTGAACTTTATATAAAACAGAGAGTGGGTGAGTGTGTGAACTTTATATAAAACAGAGAGTGGGTGAGTGTGTGAACTTTATATAAAACAGAGAGTGGGTGAGTGTGTGAACTTTATATAAAACAGAGAGTGGGTGAGTGTGTGAACTTTATATAAAACAGAGAGTGGGTGAGTGTGTGAACTTTATATAAAACAGAGAGTGGGTGAGTGTGTGAACTTTATATAAAACAGAGAGTGGGTGAGTGTGTGAACTTTATATAAAACAGAGAGTGGGTGAGTGTGTGAACTTTATATAAAACAGAGAGTGGGTGAGTGTGTGAACTTTATATAAAACAGAGAGTGGGTGAGTGTGTGAACTTTATATAAAACAGAGAGTGGGTGAGTGTGTGAACTTTATATAAAACAGAGAGTGGGTGAGTGTGTGAACTTTATATAAAACAGAGAGTGGGTGAGTGTGTGAACATTTTATAAAACAGAGAGTGGGTGACTGTGTGAACTTTATATAAAACAGAGAGTGGGTGAGTGTGTGAACTTTATACAAAACAGAGAGTGGGTGAGTGTGTGAACTTTATATGAAACAGAAAGTGGGTGAGTGTGTGAACTTTATATAAAACAGAGAGTGGGTGAGTGTGTGAACTTTATATAAAACAGAGAGTGGGTGAGTGTGTGAACTTTATATAAAACAGAGAGTGGGTGAGTGTGTGAACTTTATATAAAACAGAGAGTGGGTGAGTGTGTGAACTTTATATAAAACAGAGAGTGGGTGAGTGTGTGAACTTTATATAAAACAGAGAGTGGGTGAGTGTGTGAACTTTATATAAAACAGAGAGTGGGTGAGTGTGTGAACTTTATATAAAACAGAGAGTGGGTGAGTGTGTGAACTTTATATAAAACAGAGAGTGGGTGAGTGTGTGAACTTTATATAAAACAGAGAGTGGGTGAGTGTGTGAACTTTATATAAAACAGAGAGTGGGTGAGTGTGTGAACTTTATATAAAACAGAGAGTGGGTGAGTGTGTGAACTTTATATAAAACAGAGAGTGGGTGAGTGTGTGAACTTTATATAAAACAGAGAGTGGGTGAGTGTGTGAACTTTATATAAAACAGAGAGTGGGTGAGTGTGTGAACTTTATATAAAACAGAGAGTGGGTGAGTGTGTGAACTTTATATAAAACAGAGAGTGGGTGAGTGTGTGAACTTTATATAAAACAGAGAGTGGGTGAGTGTGTGAACTTTATATAAAACAGAGAGTGGGTGAGTGTGTGAACTTTATATAAAACAGAGAGTGGGTGAGTGTGTGAACTTTATATAAAACAGAGAGTGGGTGAGTGTGTGAACTTTATATAAAACAGAGAGTGGGTGAGTGTGTGAACTTTATATAAAACAGAGAGTGGGTGAGTGTGTGAACTTTATATAAAACAGAGAGTGGGTGAGTGTGTGAACTTTATATAAAACAGAGAGTGGGTGAGTGTGTGAACTTTATATAAAACAGAGAGTGGGTGAGTGTGTGAACTTTATATAAAACAGAGAGTGGGTGAGTGTGTGAACTTTATATAAAACAGAGAGTGGGTGAGTGTGTGAACTTTATATAAAACAGAGAGTGGGTGAGTGTGTGAACTTTATATAAAACAGAGAGTGGGTGTGTGTGAACTTTATATAAAACAGAGAGTGGGTGAGTGTGTGAACTTTATATGAAACAGAGAGTGGGTGACTGTGTGAACTTTATATAAAACAGAGAGTGGGTGAGAGTGTGCACTTTATATAAAACAGAGAGTGGGTGAGTGTGTGAACTTTATATAAAACAGAGAGTGGGTGAGTGTTTGAACTTTATATAAAACAGAGAGTGGGTGAGTGTGTGAACTTTATATAAAACAGAGAGTGGGTGAGTGTGTGAACTTTATATAAAACAGAGAGTGGGTGAGTGTGTGAACTTTATATAAAACAGAGAGTGGGTGAGTGTGTGAACTTTATATAAAACAGAGAGTGGGTGAGTGTGTGAACTTTATATAAAACAGAGAGTGGGTGAGTGTGTGAACTTTATATAAAACAGAGAGTGGGTGAGTGTGTGAACTTTATATAAAACAGAGAGTGGGTGAGTGTGTGAACTTTATATAAAACAGAGAGTGGGTGAGTGTGTGAACTTTATATAAAACAGAGAGTGGGTGAGTGTGTGAACTTTATATAAAACAGAGAGTGGGTGAGTGTGTGAACTTTATATAAAACAGAGAGTGGGTGAGTGTGTGAACTTTATATAAAACAGAGAGTGGGTGAGTGTGTGAACTTTATATAAAACAGAGAGTGGGTGAGTGTGTGAACTTTATATAAAACAGAGAGTGGGTGAGTGTGTGAACTTTATATAAAACAGAGAGTGGGTGAGTGTGTGAACTTTATATAAAACAGAGAGTGGGTGAGTGTGTGAACTTTATATAAAACAGAGAGTGGGTGAGTGTGTGAACTTTATATAAAACAGAGAGTGGGTGAGTGTGTGAACTTTATATAAAACAGAGAGTGGGTGAGTGTGTGAACTTTATATAAAACAGAGAGTGGGTGAGTGTGTGAACTTTATATAAAACAGAGAGTGGGTGAGTGTGTGAACTTTATATAAAACAGAGAGTGGGTGAGTGTGTGAACTTTATATAAAACAGAGAGTGGGTGAGTGTGTGAACTTTATATAAAACAGAGAGTGGGTGAGTGTGTGAACTTTATATAAAACAGAGAGTGGGTGAGTGTGTGAACTTTATATAAAACAGAGAGTGGGTGAGTGTGTGAACTTTATATAAAACAGAGAGTGGGTGAGTGTGTGAACTTTATATAAAACAGAGAGTGGGTGAGTGTGTGAACTTTATATAAAACAGAGAGTGGGTGAGTGTGTGAACTTTATATAAAACAGAGAGTGGGTGAGTGTGTGAACTTTATATAAAACAGAGAGTGGGTGAGTGTGTGAACTTTATATAAAACAGAGAGTGGGTGAGTGTGTGAACTTTATATAAAACAGAGAGTGGGTGAGTGTGTGAACTTTATATAAAACAGAGAGTGGGTGAGTGTGTGAACTTTATATAAAACAGAGAGTGGGTGAGTGTGTGAACTTTATATAAAACAGAGAGTGGGTGAGTGTGTGAACTTTATATAAAACAGAGAGTGGGTGAGTGTGTGAACTTTATATAAAACAGAGAGTGGGTGAGTGTGTGAACTTTATATAAAACAGAGAGTGGGTGAGTGTGTGAACTTTATATAAAACAGAGAGTGGGTGAGTGTGTGAACTTTATATAAAACAGAGAGTGGGTGAGTGTGTGAACTTTATATAAAACAGAGAGTGGGTGAGTGTGTGAACTTTATATAAAACAGAGAGTGGGTGAGTGTGTGAACTTTATATAAAACAGAGAGTGGGTGAGTGTGTGAACTTTATATAAAACAGAGAGTGGGTGAGTGTGTGAACTTTATATAAAACAGAGAGTGGGTGAGTGTGTGAACTTTATATAAAACAGAGAGTGGGTGAGTGTGTGAACTTTATATAAAACAGAGAGTGGGTGAGTGTGTGAACTTTATATAAAACAGAGAGTGGGTGAGTGTGTGAACTTTATATAAAACAGAGAGTGGGTGAGTGTGTGAACTTTATATAAAACAGAGAGTGGGTGAGTGTGTGAACTTTATATAAAACAGAGAGTGGGTGAGTGTGTGAACTTTATATAAAACAGAGAGTGGGTGAGTGTGTGAACTTTATATAAAACAGAGAGTGGGTGAGTGTGTGAACTTTATATAAAACAGAGAGTGGGTGAGTGTGTGAACTTTATATAAAACAGAGAGTGGGTGAGTGTGTGAACTTTATATAAAACAGAGAGTGGGTGAGTGTGTGAACTTTATATAAAACAGAGAGTGGGTGAGTGTGTGAACTTTATATAAAACAGAGAGTGGGTGAGTGTGTGAACTTTATATAAAACAGAGAGTGGGTGAGTGTGTGAACTTTATATAAAACAGAGAGTGGGTGAGTGTGTGAACTTTATATAAAACAGAGAGTGGGTGAGTGTGTGAACTTTATATAAAACAGAGAGTGGGTGAGTGTGTGAACTTTATATAAAACAGAGAGTGGGTGAGTGTGTGAACTTTATATAAAACAGAGAGTGGGTGAGTGTGTGAACTTTATATAAAACAGAGAGTGGGTGAGTGTGTGAACTTTATATAAAACAGAGAGTGGGTGAGTGTGTGAACTTTATATAAAACAGAGAGTGGGTGAGTGTGTGAACTTTATATAAAACAGAGAGTGGGTGAGTGTGTGAACTTTATATAAAACAGAGAGTGGGTGAGTGTGTGAACTTTATATAAAACAGAGAGTGGGTGAGTGTGTGAACTTTATATAAAACAGAGAGTGGGTGAGTGTGTGAACTTTATATAAAACAGAGAGTGGGTGAGTGTGTGAACTTTATATAAAACAGAGAGTGGGTGAGTGTGTGAACTTTATATAAAACAGAGAGTGGGTGAGTGTGTGAACTTTATATAAAACAGAGAGTGGGTGAGTGTGTGAACTTTATATAAAACAGAGAGTGGGTGAGTGTGTGAACTTTATATAAAACAGAGAGTGGGTGAGTGTGTGAACTTTATATAAAACAGAGAGTGGGTGAGTGTGTGAACTTTATATAAAACAGAGAGTGGGTGAGTGTGTGAACTTTATATAAAACAGAGAGTGGGTGAGTGTGTGAACTTTATATAAAACAGAGAGTGGGTGAGTGTGTGAACTTTATATAAAACAGAGAGTGGGTGAGTGTGTGAACTTTATATAAAACAGAGAGTGGGTGAGTGTGTGAACTTTATATAAAACAGAGAGTGGGTGAGTGTGTGAACTTTATATAAAACAGAGAGTGGGTGAGTGTGTGAACTTTATATAAAACAGAGAGTGGGTGAGTGTGTGAACTTTATATAAAACAGAGAGTGGGTGAGTGTGTGAACTTTATATAAAACAGAGAGTGGGTGAGTGTGTGAACTTTATATAAAACAGAGAGTGGGTGAGTGTGTGAACTTTATATAAAACAGAGAGTGGGTGAGTGTGTGAACTTTATATAAAACAGAGAGTGGGTGAGTGTGTGAACTTTATATAAAACAGAGAGTGGGTGAGTGTGTGAACTTTATATAAAACAGAGAGTGGGTGAGTGTGTGAACTTTATATAAAACAGAGAGTGGGTGAGTGTGTGAACTTTATATAAAACAGAGAGTGGGTGAGTGTGTGAACTTTATATAAAACAGAGAGTGGGTGAGTGTGTGAACTTTATATAAAACAGAGAGTGGGTGAGTGTGTGAACTTTATATAAAACAGAGAGTGGGTGAGTGTGTGAACTTTATATAAAACAGAGAGTGGGTGAGTGTGTGAACTTTATATAAAACAGAGAGTGGGTGAGTGTGTGAACTTTATATAAAACAGAGAGTGGGTGAGTGTGTGAACTTTATATAAAACAGAGAGTGGGTGAGTGTGTGAACTTTATATAAAACAGAGAGTGGGTGAGTGTGTGAACTTTATATAAAACAGAGAGTGGGTGAGTGTGTGAACTTTATATAAAACAGAGAGTGGGTGAGTGTGTGAACTTTATATAAAACAGAGAGTGGGTGAGTGTGTGAACTTTATATAAAACAGAGAGTGGGTGAGTGTGTGAACTTTATATAAAACAGAGAGTGGGTGAGTGTGTGAACTTTATATAAAACAGAGAGTGGGTGAGTGTGTGAACTTTATATAAAACAGAGAGTGGGTGAGTGTGTGAACTTTATATAAAACAGAGAGTGGGTGAGTGTGTGAACTTTATATAAAACAGAGAGTGGGTGAGTGTGTGAACTTTATATAAAACAGAGAGTGGGTGAGTGTGTGAACTTTATATAAAACAGAGAGTGGGTGAGTGTGTGAACTTTATATAAAACAGAGAGTGGGTGAGTGTGTGAACTTTATATAAAACAGAGAGTGGGTGAGTGTGTGAACTTTATATAAAACAGAGAGTGGGTGAGTGTGTGAACTTTATATAAAACAGAGAGTGGGTGAGTGTGTGAACTTTATATAAAACAGAGAGTGGGTGAGTGTGTGAACTTTATATAAAACAGAGAGTGGGTGAGTGTGTGAACTTTATATAAAACAGAGAGTGGGTGAGTGTGTGAACTTTATATAAAACAGAGAGTGGGTGAGTGTGTGAACTTTATATAAAACAGAGAGTGGGTGAGTGTGTGAACTTTATATAAAACAGAGAGTGGGTGAGTGTGTGAACTTTATATAAAACAGAGAGTGGGTGAGTGTGTGAACTTTATATAAAACAGAGAGTGGGTGAGTGTGTGAACTTTATATAAAACAGAGAGTGGGTGAGTGTGTGAACTTTATATAAAACAGAGAGTGGGTGAGTGTGTGAACTTTATATAAAACAGAGAGTGGGTGAGTGTGTGAACTTTATATAAAACAGAGAGTGGGTGAGTGTGTGAACTTTATATAAAACAGAGAGTGGGTGAGTGTGTGAACTTTATATAAAACAGAGAGTGGGTGAGTGTGTGAACTTTATATAAAACAGAGAGTGGGTGAGTGTGTGAACTTTATATAAAACAGAGAGTGGGTGAGTGTGTGAACTTTATATAAAACAGAGAGTGGGTGAGTGTGTGAACTTTATATAAAACAGAGAGTGGGTGAGTGTGTGAACTTTATATAAAACAGAGAGTGGGTGAGTGTGTGAACTTTATATAAAACAGAGAGTGGGTGAGTGTGTGAACTTTATATAAAACAGAGAGTGGGTGAGTGTGTGAACTTTATATAAAACAGAGAGTGGGTGAGTGTGTGAACTTTATATAAAACAGAGAGTGGGTGAGTGTGTGAACTTTATATAAAACAGAGAGTGGGTGAGTGTGTGAACTTTATATAAAACAGAGAGTGGGTGAGTGTGTGAACTTTATATAAAACAGAGAGTGGGTGAGTGTGTGAACTTTATATAAAACAGAGAGTGGGTGAGTGTGTGAACTTTATATAAAACAGAGAGTGGGTGAGTGTGTGAACTTTATATAAAACAGAGAGTGGGTGAGTGTGTGAACTTTATATAAAACAGAGAGTGGGTGAGTGTGTGAACTTTATATAAAACAGAGAGTGGGTGAGTGTGTGAACTTTATATAAAACAGAGAGTGGGTGAGTGTGTGAACTTTATATAAAACAGAGAGTGGGTGAGTGTGTGAACTTTATATAAAACAGAGAGTGGGTGAGTGTGTGAACTTTATATAAAACAGAGAGTGGGTGAGTGTGTGAACTTTATATAAAACAGAGAGTGGGTGAGTGTGTGAACTTTATATAAAACAGAGAGTGGGTGAGTGTGTGAACTTTATATAAAACAGAGAGTGGGTGAGTGTGTGAACTTTATATAAAACAGAGAGTGGGTGAGTGTGTGAACTTTATATAAAACAGAGAGTGGGTGAGTGTGTGAACTTTATATAAAACAGAGAGTGGGTGAGTGTGTGAACTTTATATAAAACAGAGAGTGGGTGAGTGTGTGAACTTTATATAAAACAGAGAGTGGGTGAGTGTGTGAACTTTATATAAAACAGAGAGTGGGTGAGTGTGTGAACTTTATATAAAACAGAGAGTGGGTGAGTGTGTGAACTTTATATAAAACAGAGAGTGGGTGAGTGTGTGAACTTTATATAAAACAGAGAGTGGGTGAGTGTGTGAACTTTATATAAAACAGAGAGTGGGTGAGTGTGTGAACTTTATATAAAACAGAGAGTGGGTGAGTGTGTGAACTTTATATAAAACAGAGAGTGGGTGAGTGTGTGAACTTTATATAAAACAGAGAGTGGGTGAGTGTGTGAACTTTATATAAAACAGAGAGTGGGTGAGTGTGTGAACTTTATATAAAACAGAGAGTGGGTGAGTGTGTGAACTTTATATAAAACAGAGAGTGGGTGAGTGTGTGAACTTTATATAAAACAGAGAGTGGGTGAGTGTGTGAACTTTATATAAAACAGAGAGTGGGTGAGTGTGTGAACTTTATATAAAACAGAGAGTGGGTGAGTGTGTGAACTTTATATAAAACAGAGAGTGGGTGAGTGTGTGAACTTTATATAAAACAGAGAGTGGGTGAGTGTGTGAACTTTATATAAAACAGAGAGTGGGTGAGTGTGTGAACTTTATATAAAACAGAGAGTGGGTGAGTGTGTGAACTTTATATAAAACAGAGAGTGGGTGAGTGTGTGAACTTTATATAAAACAGAGAGTGGGTGAGTGTGTGAACTTTATATAAAACAGAGAGTGGGTGAGTGTGTGAACTTTATATAAAACAGAGAGTGGGTGAGTGTGTGAACTTTATATAAAACAGAGAGTGGGTGAGTGTGTGAACTTTATATAAAACAGAGAGTGGGTGAGTGTGTGAACTTTATATAAAACAGAGAGTGGGTGAGTGTGTGAACTTTATATAAAACAGAGAGTGGGTGAGTGTGTGAACTTTATATAAAACAGAGAGTGGGTGAGTGTGTGAACTTTATATAAAACAGAGAGTGGGTGAGTGTGTGAACTTTATATAAAACAGAGAGTGGGTGAGTGTGTGAACTTTATATAAAACAGAGAGTGGGTGAGTGTGTGAACTTTATATAAAACAGAGAGTGGGTGAGTGTGTGAACTTTATATAAAACAGAGAGTGGGTGAGTGTGTGAACTTTATATAAAACAGAGAGTGGGTGAGTGTGTGAACTTTATATAAAACAGAGAGTGGGTGAGTGTGTGAACTTTATATAAAACAGAGAGTGGGTGAGTGTGTGAACTTTATATAAAACAGAGAGTGGGTGAGTGTGTGAACTTTATATAAAACAGAGAGTGGGTGAGTGTGTGAACTTTATATAAAACAGAGAGTGGGTGAGTGTGTGAACTTTATATAAAACAGAGAGTGGGTGAGTGTGTGAACTTTATATAAAACAGAGAGTGGGTGAGTGTGTGAACTTTATATAAAACAGAGAGTGGGTGAGTGTGTGAACTTTATATAAAACAGAGAGTGGGTGAGTGTGTGAACTTTATATAAAACAGAGAGTGGGTGAGTGTGTGAACTTTATATAAAACAGAGAGTGGGTGAGTGTGTGAACTTTATATAAAACAGAGAGTGGGTGAGTGTGTGAACTTTATATAAAACAGAGAGTGGGTGAGTGTGTGAACTTTATATAAAACAGAGAGTGGGTGAGTGTGTGAACTTTATATAAAACAGAGAGTGGGTGAGTGTGTGAACTTTATATAAAACAGAGAGTGGGTGAGTGTGTGAACTTTATATAAAACAGAGAGTGGGTGAGTGTGTGAACTTTATATAAAACAGAGAGTGGGTGAGTGTGTGAACTTTATATAAAACAGAGAGTGGGTGAGTGTGTGAACTTTATATAAAACAGAGAGTGGGTGAGTGTGTGAACTTTATATAAAACAGAGAGTGGGTGAGTGTGTGAACTTTATATAAAACAGAGAGTGGGTGAGTGTGTGAACTTTATATAAAACAGAGAGTGGGTGAGTGTGTGAACTTTATATAAAACAGAGAGTGGGTGAGTGTGTGAACTTTATATAAAACAGAGAGTGGGTGAGTGTGTGAACTTTATATAAAACAGAGAGTGGGTGAGTGTGTGAACTTTATATAAAACAGAGAGTGGGTGAGTGTGTGAACTTTATATAAAACAGAGAGTGGGTGAGTGTGTGAACTTTATATAAAACAGAGAGTGGGTGAGTGTGTGAACTTTATATAAAACAGAGAGTGGGTGAGTGTGTGAACTTTATATAAAACAGAGAGTGGGTGAGTGTGTGAACTTTATATAAAACAGAGAGTGGGTGAGTGTGTGAACTTTATATAAAACAGAGAGTGGGTGAGTGTGTGAACTTTATATAAAACAGAGAGTGGGTGAGTGTGTGAACTTTATATAAAACAGAGAGTGGGTGAGTGTGTGAACTTTATATAAAACAGAGAGTGGGTGAGTGTGTGAACTTTATATAAAACAGAGAGTGGGTGAGTGTGTGAACTTTATATAAAACAGAGAGTGGGTGAGTGTGTGAACTTTATATAAAACAGAGAGTGGGTGAGTGTGTGAACTTTATATAAAACAGAGAGTGGGTGAGTGTGTGAACTTTATATAAAACAGAGAGTGGGTGAGTGTGTGAACTTTATATAAAACAGAGAGTGGGTGAGTGTGTGAACTTTATATAAAACAGAGAGTGGGTGAGTGTGTGAACTTTATATAAAACAGAGAGTGGGTGAGTGTGTGAACTTTATATAAAACAGAGAGTGGGTGAGTGTGTGAACTTTATATAAAACAGAGAGTGGGTGAGTGTGTGAACTTTATATAAAACAGAGAGTGGGTGAGTGTGTGAACTTTATATAAAACAGAGAGTGGGTGAGTGTGTGAACTTTATATAAAACAGAGAGTGGGTGAGTGTGTGAACTTTATATAAAACAGAGAGTGGGTGAGTGTGTGAACTTTATATAAAACAGAGAGTGGGTGAGTGTGTGAACTTTATATAAAACAGAGAGTGGGTGAGTGTGTGAACTTTATATAAAACAGAGAGTGGGTGAGTGTGTGAACTTTATATAAAACAGAGAGTGGGTGAGTGTGTGAACTTTATATAAAACAGAGAGTGGGTGAGTGTGTGAACTTTATATAAAACAGAGAGTGGGTGAGTGTGTGAACTTTATATAAAACAGAGAGTGGGTGAGTGTGTGAACTTTATATAAAACAGAGAGTGGGTGAGTGTGTGAACTTTATATAAAACAGAGAGTGGTGAGTGTGTGAACTTTATATAAAACAGAGAGTGGGTGAGTGTGTGAACTTTATATAAAACAGAGAGTGGGTGAGTGTGTGAACTTTATATAAAACAGAGAGTGGGTGAGTGTGTGAACTTTATATAAAACAGAGAGTGGGTGAGTGTGTGAACTTTATATAAAACAGAGAGTGGGTGAGTGTGTGAACTTTATATAAAACACAGTTTGGGTGAGTATGTGAATGATATATAAAACAGAGAGTGGGTGAGTGTGTGAACTTTATATAAAACAATGAGTGGGTGAATGTGTGAACTCTATATAAAACAGAGAGTGGGTGAGTGTGTGAACTTTATATAAAACAATGAGTGGGTGAATGTGTGAACTCTATATAAAACAGAGAGTGGGTGAGTGTGAGAACTTTATATAAAACAGAGAGTGGGTGAGTGTGCGGACTTTATATAAAACAGAGAGTAGGAGAGTGTGTGAACTTGATATAAAACAGAGAGTGGGTGAGTGTGTGAAAGTTATATAAAACAGAGAGTGGGTGATTGTGTGAACTTTAAATAAAACAGAGAGTGGGTGAGTGTGTGCACTTTATATAAAACTGAGTGTGGGTGAGTGTGTGAACTTATTATAAAACAGAGAGTAGGAGAGTGCGTGAAATTTATATAAAACAGAGAGTGGGTGACTGTGTGAACTTTATATAAAACAGAGAGTGGGTGATTGTGTGAACTTTATATAAAACAGAGAGTAGGTGAGTGTGTGCACTTTATATAAAACAGAGAGTGGGGGGATGTGTGATCTTTATATAAAACAGAGAGTAGGAGAGTGTGTGAACTTTAAATAAAACAGAGAGTGGGTGAGTGTGTGAACTTTATATTAAACAGAGAGTGGGTGACTGTGTGAACTTTATATAAAACAGAGAGTGGGTGAGTGTGTGAACTTTATATAAAACAGAGAGTGGGTGAGTGTGTGAACTTTATATAAAACAGAGAGTGGGTGAGTGTGTGAACTTTATATAAAACAGAGAGTGGGTGAGTGTGTGAACTTTATATAAAACAGAGAGTGGGTGAGTGTGTGAACTTTATATAAAACAGAGAGTGGGTGAGTGTGTGAACTTTATATAAAACAGAGAGTGGGTGAGTGTGTGAACTTTATATAAAACAGAGAGTGGGTGAGTGTGTGAACTTTATATAAAACAGAGAGTGGGTGAGTGTGTGAACTTTATATAAAACAGAGAGTGGTGAGTGTGTGAACTTTATATAAAACAGAGAGTGGGTGAGTGTGTGAACTTTATATAAAACAGAGAGTGGTGAGTGTGTGAATTTATATAAAACAGAGTGTGGGTGATAGTGTGAACTTTATATAAAATAGACAGTGGGTGAGTGTGTGAACTACATATAAAACAGAGAGTGAGTGAGTGTGTGAACTTTATATAAAACAGAGAGTGGGTGAGTGTGTGAACTTTATATAAAACAGAGAGTGGGTGAGTGTGTGAAAATTATATAAAACAGAGAGTGGGTGATTGTGTGAACTTTATATAAAACAGAGAGTGGGTGAGTGCGTACACTTTATATAAAACAGAGAGTGGGTGAGTATGTGAACTATATATAAAACAGAGAGTGGGTGAGTGTGTGAACTTTATATAAAACAGGGAGTGGGTGAATGTGTGAACTCTATATAAAACAGAAAGAGGGTGAGTGTGTGAACTTCATATAAAACAGAGAGTGGGTGAGTTTGTGAACTTTATATAAAACACAGAGTGGGTGAGTGTCTGAACTTTATAGGAAACAGAGAGTGCGTGCGAGTGTGAACTTTATATGAAATAGAGAGTGGGTGTGTGTGTGAACTTTATAGAAAACAGAGAGTGGGTGAGTGTGTGAACTTTATATAAAACAGAGAGAGGGTGAGTGTGTGAACTTTATATAAAACAGAGAGTGGGTGAGTGTGTGAACATTATATAAAACAGAGACTGGGTGAGTGTGTGAAATTTATATAAAACAGAGAGTGGGTGATTGAGTGAACTTTAAATAAAACAGAGAGTGGGTGAGTGTGTGCACTTCATATAAAACACAGAGTGAGTGAGTGTGTGAACTTTATATAAAACAGAGAGTGGGTGAGTGTGTGAACTTTATATAAAACAGAGAGTGGGTGAGTGTGTGAACTTATATGAAACAGAGAGTGGGTGAGTGTGTGAAATTCATATAAAAAAGAGAGTGGGTGAGTGTGTGA
The DNA here is from genome assembly GCF_017639515.1 of Carcharodon carcharias. NCBI lineage: Eukaryota > Metazoa > Chordata > Chondrichthyes > Lamniformes > Lamnidae > Carcharodon > Carcharodon carcharias. The sequence continues at coordinate 240,894 of NW_024470695.1, forward strand.
ACTTTATATAAAACAGAGAGTGGGTGAGTGTGTGAACTTTATATAAAACAGAGAGTGGGTGAGTGTGTGCACTTTATATAAAACAGAGAGTGGGTGAGTGTGTGAACTTTATATAAAACAGAGAGTGGGTGAGTGTGTGAACTTTATATAAAACAGAGAGTGGGTGAGTGTGTGAACTTTATATAAAACAGAGAGTGGGTGAGTGTGTGAACTTTATATAAAACAGAGAGTGGGTGAGTGTGTGAACTTTATATAAAACAGAGAGTGGGTGAGTGTGTGAACTTTATATAAAACAGAGAGTGGGTGAGTGTGTGAACTTTATATAAAACAGAGAGTGGTGAGTGTGTGAACTTTATATAAAACAGAGAGTGGGTGAGTGTGTGAACTTTATATAAAACAGAGAGTGGGTGAGTGTGTGAACTTTATATAAAACAGAGAGTGGGTGAGTGTGTGAACTTTATATAAAACAGAGAGTGGGTGAGTGTGTGAACTTTATATAAAACAGAGAGTGGGTGAGTGTGTGAACTTTATATAAAACAGAGAGTGGGTGAGTGTGTGAACTTTATATAAAACAGAGAGTGGGTGAGTGTGTGAACTTTATATAAAACAGAGAGTGGGTGAGTGTGTGAACTTTATATAAAACAGAGAGTGGGTGAGTGTGTGAACTTTATATAAAACAGAGAGTGGGTGAGTGTGTGAACTTTATATAAAACAGAGAGTGGGTGAGTGTGTGAACTTTATATAAAACAGAGAGTGGGTGAGTGTGTGAACTTTATATAAAACAGAGAGTGGGTGAGTGTGTGAACTTTATATAAAACAGAGAGTGGGTGAGTGTGTGAACTTTATATAAAACAGAGAGTGGGTGAGTGTGTGAACTTTATATAAAACAGAGAGTGGGTGAGTGTGTGAACTTTATATAAAACAGAGAGTGGGTGAGTGTGTGAACTTTATATAAAACAGAGAGTGGGTGAGTGTGTGAACTTTATATAAAACAGAGAGTGGGTGAGTGTGTGAACTTTATATAAAACAGAGAGTGGGTGAGTGTGTGAACTTTATATAAAACAGAGAGTGGGTGAGTGTGTGAACTTTATATAAAACAGAGAGTGGTGAGTGTGTGAACTTTATATAAAACAGAGAGTGGGTGAGTGTGTGAACTTTATATAAAACAGAGAGTGGGTGAATGTGTGAACTTTATATAAAACAGAGAGTGGGTGAGTGTGTGAACTTTATATAAAACAGAGAGTGGGTGAGTGTGTGAACTTTATATAAAACAGAGAGTGGGTGAGTGTGTGAACTTTATATAAAACAGAGAGTGGGTGAGTGTGTGAACTTTATATAAAACAGAGAGTGGGTGAGTGTGTGAACTTTATATAAAACAGAGAGTGGGTGAGTGTGTGAACTTTATATAAAACAGAGAGTGGGTGAGTGTGTGAACTTTATATAAAACAGAGAGTGGGTGAGTGTGTGAACTTTATATAAAACAGAGAGTGGGTGAGTGTGTGAACTTTATATAAAACAGAGAGTGGGTGAGTGTGTGAACATTATATAAAACAGAGAGTGGGTGAGTGTGTGAACTTTATATAAAACAGAGAGTGGGTGAAGTGTGTGAACTTTATATAAAACAGAGAGTGGGTGAGTGTGTGAACATTATATAAAACAGAGAGTGGGTGAGTGTGTGAACTTTATATAAAACAGAGAGTGGTGAGTGTGTGAACTTTATATAAAACAGAGAGTGGGTGAGTGTGTGAACTTTATATAAAACAGAGAGTGGGTGAGTGTGTGAACTTTATATAAAACAGAGAGTGGGTGAGTGTGTGAACTTTAAATAAAACAGAGAGTGGGTGACTGTGTGAACTTTATATAAAACAGAGAGTGGGTGACTGTGTGAACTTTATATAAAACAGAGAGTGGGTGATTGTGTGAACTTTAAATAAAACAGAGAGTGGGTGAGTGTGTGAACTTTATATAAAACAGAGTGGTGAGTGTGTGAACTTTATATAAAACAGAGAGTGGGTGAGTGTGTGAACTTTATATAAAACAGAGAGTGGGTGAGTGTGTGAACTTTATATAAAACAGAGAGTGGGTGAGTGTGTGAACTTATATAAAACAGAGAGTGGGTGAGTGTGTGAACTTTATATAAAACAGAGAGTGGGTGAGTGTGTGAACTTTATATAAAACAGAGAGTGGGTGAGTGTGTGAACTTTATATAAAACAGAGAGTGGGTGAGTGTGTGAACTTTATATAAAACAGAGAGTGGTGAGTGTGTGAACTTTATATAAAACAGAGAGTGGGTGAGTGTGTGAACTTTATATAAAACAGAGAGTGGGTGAGTGTGTGAACATTATATAAAACAGAGAGTGGGTGAGTGTGTGAACTTTATATAAAACAGAGAGTGGGTGAGTGTGTGAACTTTATATAAAACAGAGAGTGGGTGAGTGTGTGCACTTTATATAAAACAGAGTGTGGGTGAGTGTGTGAACTCTATATGAAATAGAGACTGGGTGACTGTGTGAACTTTATATAAAACAGAGAGTGGGTGAGAGTGTGAACTTTATATAAAACAGAAAGTGGGTGAGTGTGTGAACTTTATATAAAACAGAGAGTGGGTGAGTGTGTGAACTTTATATAAACAGAGAGTGGGTGAGTGTGTGAACTTTATATAAAACAGAGAGTGGGTGAGTGTGTGAACTTTATATAAAACAGAGAGTGGGTGAGTGTGTGAACTTTATATAAAACAGAGAGTGGGTGAGTGTGTGAACTTTATATAAAACAGAGAGTGGGTGAGTGTGTGAACTTTATATAAAACAGAGAGTGGGTGAGTGTGTGAACTTTATATAAAACAGAGAGTGGGTGAGTGTGTGAACTTTATATAAAACAGAGAGTGGGTGAGTGTGTGAACTTTATATAAAACAGAGAGTGGTGAGTGTGTGAACTTTATATAAAACAGAGAGTGGGTGAGTGTGTGAACTTTATATAAAACAGAGAGTGGGTGAGTGTGTGAATTTCATATAAAACAGAGAGTGAGTGAGTGTGTGAACTTTATATAAAACAGAGAGTGGGTGAGTGGGTGAACTTTATTTAAAACAGAGAGTGGGTGAGTGTGTGAAAATTATATAAAACAGAGATTTGGTGATTGTGTGAACTTATATAAAACCGAGAGTGGGTGAGTGTGTACACTTTATATAAAACACAGAGTGATTGAGTATGTGAATGATATATAAAACAGAGAGTGGGTGAATGCGTGAACTTTATATAAAACAGGGAGTGGGTGAATGTGTGAACTCTATATAAAACAGAAAGTGGGTGAGTGTGTGAACTTCATATAAAACAGAGAGTGGGTGAGTTTGTGAACTTTATATAAAACACAGAGTGGGTGAGTGTGTGAACTTTATAGGAAACAGAGAGTGCGTGCGTGTGTGAACTTTATATGAAATAGAGAGTGGGTGTGTGTGTGAACTTTATAGAAAACAGAGTGTGGGTGAATGTGTGAACTTTATATAAAACAGAAAGAGGGTGAGTGTGTGAACTTTATATAAAACAGAGAGTGGGTGAGTGTGTGAACATTATATAAAACAGAGACTGGGTGAGTGTGTGAAATTTATATAAAACAGAGAGTGGGTGATTGAGTGAACTTTAAATAAAACAGAGAGTGGGTGAGTGTGTGCACTTCATATAAAACACAGAGTGAGTGAGTGTGTGTACTTTATATAAAACAGAAAGTTGGTGAGTGTGTGAACTTTATATAAAACAGAGAGTGGGTGAGAGTTTGAAAATTATATGAAACAGAGAGTGGGTGAGTGTGTGAAATTCATATAAAAAAGAGAGTGGTTGAGTGTGTGAACTTTATATAAAACAGAGAGTGGGTGAGTGTGTGAACTTTATATAAAACAGAGAGTGGGTGAGTGTGTGCACTTTATATAAAACACAGTTTGGGTGAGTATGTGAATGATATATAAAACAGAGAGTGGGTGAGTGTGTGAACTTTATATAAAACAATGAGTGGGTGAATGTGTGAACTCTATATAAAACAGAGAGTGGGTGAGTGTGTGAACTTTATATAAAACAGAGAGTGGGTGAAGGTGTGAACTTTATATAAAACAGAGAGTGGGTGAGTGTGTGAACTTTATATAAAACAGAGAGTGGGTGTGTGTCTGAACTTTATATAAAACAGAGAGTGGGTGAGTATGTGAACAATATATAAAACAGAGAGTGGGTGAGCGTGTGCACTTTAGATAAAAAATAGAGTGGGTGAGTATGTGAATGATATATAAAACAGAGAGTGGGTGAGTGTGAGAACTTTATTTAAAACAGAGAGTGGGTGAGTGCGTGAACTTTATATAAAACAGAGAGTGGGTGAGTGTGTGATCTTCATATAAAACAGAGAGTGAGTGAGTGTGTGAACTTTATATAAAACAGAGAGTGGGTGAGTGTGTGAACATTATATAAAACAGAGAGTGAGTGTGTGTGTGAACTTTATATAAAACAGAGAATGGGGGAGTGTGTGAACTTTATATAAAACAGAGAGTGGGTGAGTGGGTGAACATTTTATAAAACAGAGAGTGGGTGAGTGTGTGAACTTTATATAAAACAATGAGTGGGTGAATGTGTGAACTCTATATAAAACAGAGAGTGGGTGAGTGTGTGAACTTCATATAAAACAGAGAGTGAGTGAGTGTGTGCACTTTATATAACACAGAGAGTGGGTGAGTGTGAGAACTTAATATAAAACAGAGAGTGGGTGAGTGTGTGGACTTTATATAAAACAGAGAGTAGGAGAGTGTGTGAAATTTATATAAAACAGAGAGTGGGTGACTGTGTGAAAGTTCATATAAAACAGAAGTGGGTGATTGTGTGAACTTTAAATAAAACAGAGAGTGGGTGAGTGTGAGCACTTTATATAAAACAGAGAGTGGGTGAGTGTGTGAACTTTATATAAAACAGAGAGTAGGAGAGTGTGTGAAATTTATATAAAACAGAGAGTGGGTGACTGTGTGAACTTTATATAAAACAGAGAGTGGGTGATTGTGTGAACTTTATATAAAACAGAGAGTAGGTGAGTGTGTGCACTTTACATAAAACACAAAGTGGGTGAGTATGTGAATGATATATAAAACAGAGAGTGGGTGAGTGTGTGAACTTTATATAAAACAGAGAGTGGGTGAGTGCGTGAACTTTATATAAAACAGAGAGTGGGTGAGTGTGTGAACTTCATATAAAACAGAGAGTGAGTGAGTTTGTGAACTTTATATAAAATAGAGAGAGGGTGAGTGTGTGAACTTTATATAAAAGACAGAGTGGGTGAGTATGTGAACATTATATAAAACAGAGAGTGGGTGAGTGTGTGAACTTTATATAAAACAGAGAGTGGGGAATGTGTGAACTTTATATAAAACAGAGAGTGGGTGAGTGTGTGAACTTTATATAACGCAGAGAGAGGGTGAGTGTGTGAACATTTTATTAAACAGAGAGTGTGTGATTGTGTGAACTTTATATAAAACAGAGAGTAGGTGATTATGTGAACGATATAGAAAACAGAGAATAGGAGGGTGTGTGAACATTATTTTAAACTGAGAGTGGGTGAGTGTGGGAACGATATATAAAACAGAGAGTGGGTGAGTGTGAGAACATTATATAAAACAGAGAGTGGGTGAGTGAGTGAACTTATTTAACACAGAGAGTGGGTGAATGTGTGAACTTTTTATAAAACAGAGAGTGCGTGATTGTGTGAACTGTATAGAAAACAGATAGTGGGTGAGTGTGTGAACATTATATAAAACTGAGAGTGGGCGAAGGTGTGAACTTTATATAAAACAGAGAGTGGGTGAGTGTGTGAACTTTATATAAAACAGAGAGTGGGTGTGTGTCTGAACTTTATATAAAACAGAGAGTGGGTGAGTATGTGAACAATATATAAAACAGAGAGTGGGTGAGTGTGTGCACTTTAGATAAAAAATAGAGTGGGTGAGTATGTGAATGATATATAAAACAGAGAGTGGGTGAGTGTGAGAACTTTATTTAAAACAGAGAGTGGGTGAGTGCGTGAACTTTATATAAAACAGAGAGTGGGTGAGTGTGTGAACTTTATATAAAACTGAGAGAGGGTGAGTGAGTGAACTTTATATAAAACACAGAGTGGGTGAGTGTGTGAACATTATATAAAACAGAGAGTGAGTGTGTGTGTGAACTTTATATAAAACAGAGAATGGGGGAATGTGTGAACTTTATATAAAACAGAGAGTGGGTGAGTGGGTGAACATTTTATAAAACAGAGAGTGGGTGATTGTGTGAACTTTATATAAAACAGTGAGTGGGTGAGTATGTGAACTTTATATAAAACAGAGAGTGGGTGAGTGTGTGAACTTTATAAAAAACAGAGGTTGGTGAGTGTGTGAACTTTATATGAAACAGAAAGTGGGTGAGTGTGTGAACTTTATATAAAACAGAGAGTGGTTGAGTGTGTGAACTTTATATAAAACAGAGAGTGGGTGAGTGTGTGAACTTTATATAAAACAAAGAGTGGGTGATTGTGTGAACTTTAAATAAAACAGACAGAGGGTGAGTGTGTGAACATTATATAAAACAGAGCTGGTGAGTGTGTGAACTTTATATAAAACAGAGAGTAGGAGAGTGTGTGAACTTTATATAAAACAGAGAGAAGTTGAGTGTGTGAACTTTATATAAAACAGAGAGTGGGTGAGTGTGTGAACTTCATATAAAACAGAGAGTGAGTGAGTGTTTGTACTTTATATAAAACAGAGAGTGGGTGAGTGTGTGAACTTTATATAAAACAGAGAGTGGGTGAGAGAGTGAAAATTATATAAAGCAGAGAGTGGGTGAGTGTGTGAACTTCATATAAAACAGAGAGTGAGTGAGTGTGTGAACTTTATATAAAACAGAGATTGGGTGAGTGTGTGAACTTTATATAAAACAGAGAGTGGGTGAGAGTGTGAAAATTATATAAAACAAAGAGTGGGTGAGTGTGTGAACTTTATATAAAACAGAGAGTGGGTGAGTGTGTGAACTTTATATAAAACAGAGAGTGGGTGAGTGTGTGCACTTTATATAAAACACAGAGTGGGTGAGTATGTGAATGATATATAAAACAGAGAGTGGGTGAGTGTGTGAACTTTATATAAAGCAGAGATTGGGTGAATGTGTGAACTCTATATAAAACAGAGAGTGGGTGAGTGTGTGAACTTCATATAAAACAGAGAGTGAGTGAGTGTGTGAACTTTATATAACACAGAGAGTGGGTGAGTGTGAGAACTTTATATAAAACAGAGAGTGGGGGGATGTGTGAACTTTATATAAAACAGTGAGTGGGTGAGTTTGTGAACTTTATATAGAACAGTGAGTGGGTGAGTGTGTGAACTTTACATGAAACAGAGAGTGGGTGAGTGTGTGAACTTTATATAAAACAGAGAGTGGGTGAGTTTGTGAACTTTATATAAAACAGAAAGTGGGTGAGTGTGTGAACTTTAAATAAAACAGAGAAAGGGTGAGTGTGTGAACATTATGTAAAACAGAGCTGGTGAGAGTGTGAACTTTATATAAAAAAGAGAGTAGGAGAGTGTGTGAACTTTAAATAAAACAGAGAGTGGATGAGTGTGTGAATTTTATATAAAACAGAGAGTGGGTGATTGTGTGAACTTTATATAAAACAGAAAGTGGGTGAGTGTGTGAACTACATATAAAACAGAGAGTGAGTGAGTGTATGAACTTTATATAAATCAGAGAGTGGGTGAGTGGGTGAAAATTATATAAAACAGAGTTTGGGTGATTGTGTGAACTTTATATAAAACCGAGAGTGGGTGAGTGTGTACACTTTATATAAAACACAGAGTGATTGAGTATGTGAATGATATATAAAACAGAGGGTGGGTGAGTGCGTGAACTTTATATAAAACAGGGAGTGGGTGAATGTGTGAACTCTATATAAAACAGAAAGTGGGTGAGTGTGTGAACTTCATATAAAACAGAGAGTGGGTGAGTTTGTGAACTTTATATAAAACACAGAGTGGGTGAGTGTGTGAAATTTATATAAAACAGAGAGTGGGTGATTGTGTGAACTTTAAATAAAACAGAGAGTGGGTGAGTGTGTGCACTTCATATAAAACACAGAGTGAGTTAGTGTGTGTACTTTATATAAAACAGAGAGTTGGTGAGTGTGTGAACTTTATATAAAACAGAGAGTGGGTGAGAGTTTGAAAATTATATGAAACAGAGAGTGGGTGAGTGTGTGAAATTCATATAAAAAAGAGAGTGGGTGAGTGTGTGAACTTTATATAAAACAGAGAGTGGGTGAGTGTGTGAACCTTATATAACACAGAGAGTGGGTGAGTGTGTGCACTTTATATAAAACACAGTTTGGGTGAGTATGTGAATGATATATAAAACAGAGAGTGGGTGAGTGTGTGAACTTTATATAAAACAGAGAGTGGGTGAGTGTGTGAACTTCATATAAAACAGAGAGTGAGTGAGTGTGTGCACTTTATATAACACAGAGAGTGGGTGAGTGTGAGAACTTTATATAAAACAGAGAGTGGGTGAGTGTGTGGACTTTATATAAAACAGAGAGTAGGAGAGTGTGTGAACTTAATATAAAACAGAGAGTGGGTGAGTGTGTGAAAGTTATATAAAACAGAGAGTGGGTGATTGTGTGAACTTTAAATGAAACAGAGAGTGGGTGAGTGTGTGCACTTTATATAAAACTGAGTGTGGGTGAGTGTGTGAACTTTATATAAAACAGAGAGTAGGAGAGTGTGTGAAATTTATATAAAACAGAGAGTGGGTGACTATGTGAACTTTATATAAAACAGAGAGTGGGTGATTGTGTGAACTTTATATAAAACAGAGAGTAGGTGAGTGTGTGCACTTTACATAAAACACAAAGTGGGTGAGTATGTGAATGATATATAAAACAGAGAGTGGGTGAGTGTGTGAACTTTATATAAAACAGAGAGTGGGTGAGTGCGTGAACTTTATATAAAACAGAGAGTGGGTGAGTGTGTGAACTTCATATAAAACAGAGAGTGAGTGAGTTTGTGAACTTTATATAAAATAGAGAGAGGGTGAGTGTGTGAACTTTATATAAAAGACAGAGTGGGTGTGTATGTGAACATTATATAAAACAGAGAGTGGGTGAGTGTGTGAACTTTATATAAAACAGAGAGAGGGGAATGTGTGAACTTTATATAAAACAGAGAGTGGTTGAGTGTGTGAACTTTATATAACACAGAGAGAGGGTGAGTGTGTGAACTTTATATAAAACAGAGAGTAGGTGATTATGTGAACGATATAGAAAACAGAGAATAGGAGGGTGTGTGAACATTATATAAAACTGAGAGTGGGTGAGTGTGGGAACGATATATAAAGCAGAGAGTGGGTGAGTATGTGAACATTATATAAAACAGAGAGTGGGTGAGTGTGTGAAATTTGTATAAAACAGAGAGTGGGTGAGTGTGTGAACTCTATATAAAACAGAGAGAGGGTGAGTGAGTGAACATTATATAAAACAGAGAGTGTGTGAGTGAGTGAACTTAATTTAAAACAGAGACTGGGTGCGTATGTGAACGATGTATAAAACAGAGAGTGGGTGAGTGTGTGAAATTTATATAAAACAGAGAGTTCGTGAGTGTGTGAACTTCATATAAAACACAGAGTGGCTGAGGGTGTGAACATTATATAAAACACAGAGTGGGTGAGTGTGCGAGCTTGTTATGAAACAGAGATTGGATGAGTGTGTGAACTTTATATAAAACAGAGAGGTGGTGACTGGGTGAACTTTATATAAAACAGAGAGTGGGTGAGTATGTGAACGATGTATAAAACAGAGTGGGTGAGTGTGTGAACATTATATAAAACAGAGAGTGGGTGAGTGTGTGAACATTATATAAAACAGAGAGTGTGTGAGTTTGTGAACTTTATGTAAAACAGAGAGTGGGTGAATGTGTGAACTTTTTATAAAACAGAGAGTGCGTGATTGTGTGAACTGTATAGAAAACAGAGAGTGGGTGAGTGTGTGAACATTATATAAAAAAGGGAGTGGGTGAGTGTGTGAACATTATATAAAACTGAGAGTGGGCGAATGTGTGAACTTTATATAAAACAGAGAGTGGGTGAGTGTGTGAACTTTATATAAAACAGAGAGTGGGTGTGTGTCTGAACTTTATATAAAACAGAGAGTGGGTGAGTATGTGAACAATTTATAAAACAGAGAGTGGGTGAGTGTGTGAACATTATATAAAACAGAGATTAGGTCAATGTGTGAACTTTATAAAAAGCAGGGAGTGGGTGAGTTTTTGCAACTAATACAAAACAGAGAGTTGGTGAGTGGCGAACTTTATATAAAACAGATTGTGGGTGAGTGTGTGAACATTATATAAAACAAAGAGTGGGTGAGTGTGCGAGCTTGTTATGAAACAGAGATTGGATGAGTGTGTGAACTTTATATAAAACAGAGAGGTGGTGACTGGGTGAACTTTATATAAAACAGAGAGTGGGTGAGTATGTGAACGATGTATAAAACAGAGTGGGTGAGTGTGTGAACATTATATAAAACAGAGAGTGGGTGAGTGTGTGAACATTATATAAAACAGAGAGTGTGTGAGTTTGTGAACTTTATGTAAAACAGAGAGTGGGTGAATGTGTGAACTTTTTATAAAACAGAGAGTGCGTGATTGTGTGAACTGTATAGAAAACAGAGAGTGGGTGAGTGTGTGAACATTATATAAAAAAGGGAGTGGGTGAGTGTGTGAACATTATATAAAACTGAGAGTGGGCGAATGTGTGAACTTTATATAAAACAGAGAGTGGGTGAGTGTGTGAACTTTATATAAAAAAGAGAGTGGGTGTGTGTCTGAACTTTATATAAAACAGAGAGTGGGTGAGTATGTGAACAATTTATAAAACAGAGAGTGGGTGAGTGTGTGAACATTATATAAAACAGAGATTAGGTCAATGTGTGAACTTTATAAAAAGCAGGGAGTGGGTGAGTTTTTGCAACTAATACAAAACAGAGAGTTGGTGAGTGGCGAACTTTATATAAAACAGATTGTGGGTGAGTGTGTGAACATTATATAAAACAAAGAGTGGGTGAGTGTGTGAGCTTAATATAAAACAGAGAGTGGGTCAGCATGTGAACTTTATAAATAACAGTGAGTGTGTGAGTGTGTGAACATTATATAAAACAGAGAGTAGGAGAGTGTGTGAACTTTATATAAAACAGAGAGTGGGCGAGTGTGTGAACTTTATATAAAAAAGAGAGAGGGTGAGTGTGTGAATGATATAAACAACAGAGAGTGGGTGAGTGTGTGAACTCTATATAAAACAGAAAGTGGCTGAGTATGTGAATGATATATAAAACAGAGAGTAGGAGAGTGTTTGAACTTTATATAAAACAGAGAGTGGGTGAGTGTGTGAACTTTATATAAAACAGAGAGTGGGTGAGTGTGTGATTGATATATAAAACAGAGAGTGGGTGAGTGTGTGAACTTTATATAAAAAGAGAGTGGGTGAGTATGTGAATGATATATAAAACAGAGAGTGGGTGAGTGTGTGAACTTTATATAAAACACGGAGTGGGTGAATGTGTGAACTCTATATAAAACAGAAAGTGGGTGAGTGTGTGAACTTTATATAAAACAGAGAGTGGGTGAGTGTGTGCACTTTATATAAAAAAGAGAATGGGTGTTTTTGTGCACTTTATATAAAACAGAGTGGGGGTGAGTGTTTGATCTTTATATAAAACAGATAGTGGGTGAACTCTATAGAAAACAGAGTGAGTGAGTGTGTGAACTTTATTTAAAATTGATAGAGGGTGAGTTTGTGCACTTCATATGAAACATAGACTGGTTGAGTGTGTGAAATTTATATAAAACAGAGAGTGGGTGATTGTTTGAACTTCATACAAAACAGAGAGTGGGTGTGTGTGTGCACTTTATATAAAACAGAGAGTGGGTGAGTTGGTGAACTTTTTATAAAACAGAGACGGGGTGATTATGTGAACTTTATATAAAACAGAGAGTGGGGGAGTGTGTGAACTTTATATAAAACAGAGAGTGGTTGAGTATGTGAACTTGATATAAAACAGAGCGTGTGGGAGTGTGTGGTCTTTAATAAAACAGAGAGTGGGTGAACTCTATAGAAAACAGAGAGTGAGTGAGTGTCTGAACTTTATTTAAAACTGATAGAGGGTGAGTGTGTGCACTTCATATAAAACATAGACTGGTTGAGTGTGTGAACTTTATATAAAACAGAGAGTGGGTGATTGTGTGAACTCTATATAAAACAGAGATTGGGTGAGTGTGTGTACTTTATATAAAACAGAATGTGGTTGAGTGTGTGAACTTTATATAAAAGAGGGTTGGGTGATTGTGTGCACTTTATATAAAACAGAGAGTGGGTGAGGGTTTGAACTTTATATAAAACAGAGAGTGGGTGAGTGTGTGAACTTTATATAAAACAGAGAGTGGGTGAGTGTGTGAACTTTATATAAAACAGAGAGTGGGTGTGTGTCTGAACTTTATATAAAACAGAGAGTGGGTGAGTATGTGAACAATTTATAAAACAGAGAGTGGGTGAGTGTGTGAACATTATATAAAACAGAGATTAGGTCAATGTGTGAACTTTATAAAAAGCAGGGAGTGGGTGAGTTTTTGCAACTAATACAAAACAGAGAGTTGGTGAGTGGCGAACTTTATATAAAACAGATTGTGGGTGAGTGTGTGAACATTATATAAAACAAAGAGTGGGTGAGTGTGCGAGCTTGTTATGAAACAGAGATTGGATGAGTGTGTGAACTTTATATAAAACAGAGAGGTGGTGACTGGGTGAACTTTATATAAAACAGAGAGTGGGTGAGTATGTGAACGATGTATAAAACAGAGTGGGTGAGTGTGTGAACATTATATAAAACAGAGAGTGGGTGAGTGTGTGAACATTATATAAAACAGAGAGTGTGTGAGTTTGTGAACTTTATGTAAAACAGAGAGTGGGTGAATGTGTGAACTTTTTATAAAACAGAGAGTGCGTGATTGTGTGAACTGTATAGAAAACAGAGAGTGGGTGAGTGTGTGAACATTATATAAAAAAGGGAGTGGGTGAGTGTGTGAACATTATATAAAACTGAGAGTGGGCGAATGTGTGAACTTTATATAAAACAGAGAGTGGGTGAGTGTGTGAACTTTATATAAAAAAGAGAGTGGGTGTGTGTCTGAACTTTATATAAAACAGAGAGTGGGTGAGTATGTGAACAATTTATAAAACAGAGAGTGGGTGAGTGTGTGAACATTATATAAAACAGAGATTAGGTCAATGTGTGAACTTTATAAAAAGCAGGGAGTGGGTGAGTTTTTGCAACTAATACAAAACAGAGAGTTGGTGAGTGGCGAACTTTATATAAAACAGATTGTGGGTGAGTGTGTGAACATTATATAAAACAAAGAGTGGGTGAGTGTGTGAGCTTAATATAAAACAGAGAGTGGGTCAGCATGTGAACTTTATAAATAACAGTGAGTGTGTGAGTGTGTGAACATTATATAAAACAGAGAGTAGGAGAGTGTGTGAACTTTATATAAAACAGAGAGTGGGCGAGTGTGTGAACTTTATATAAAAAAGAGAGAGGGTGAGTGTGTGAATGATATAAACAACAGAGAGTGGGTGAGTGTGTGAACTCTATATAAAACAGAAAGTGGCTGAGTATGTGAATGATATATAAAACAGAGAGTAGGAGAGTGTTTGAACTTTATATAAAACAGAGAGTGGGTGAGTGTGTGAACTTTATATAAAACAGAGAGTGGGTGAGTGTGTGATTGATATATAAAACAGAGAGTGGGTGAGTGTGTGAACTTTATATAAAAAGAGAGTGGGTGAGTATGTGAATGATATATAAAACAGAGAGTGGGTGAGTGTGTGAACTTTATATAAAACACGGAGTGGGTGAATGTGTGAACTCTATATAAAACAGAAAGTGGGTGAGTGTGTGAACTTTATATAAAACAGAGAGTGGGTGAGTGTGTGCACTTTATATAAAAAAGAGAATGGGTGTTTTTGTGCACTTTATATAAAACAGAGTGGGGGTGAGTGTTTGATCTTTATATAAAACAGATAGTGGGTGAACTCTATAGAAAACAGAGTGAGTGAGTGTGTGAACTTTATTTAAAATTGATAGAGGGTGAGTTTGTGCACTTCATATGAAACATAGACTGGTTGAGTGTGTGAAATTTATATAAAACAGAGAGTGGGTGATTGTTTGAACTTCATACAAAACAGAGAGTGGGTGTGTGTGTGCACTTTATATAAAACAGAGAGTGGGTGAGTTGGTGAACTTTTTATAAAACAGAGACGGGGTGATTATGTGAACTTTATATAAAACAGAGAGTGGGGGAGTGTGTGAACTTTATATAAAACAGAGAGTGGTTGAGTATGTGAACTTGATATAAAACAGAGCGTGTGGGAGTGTGTGGTCTTTAATAAAACAGAGAGTGGGTGAACTCTATAGAAAACAGAGAGTGAGTGAGTGTCTGAACTTTATTTAAAACTGATAGAGGGTGAGTGTGTGCACTTCATATAAAACATAGACTGGTTGAGTGTGTGAACTTTATATAAAACAGAGAGTGGGTGATTGTGTGAACTCTATATAAAACAGAGATTGGGTGAGTGTGTGTACTTTATATAAAACAGAATGTGGTTGAGTGTGTGAACTTTATATAAAAGAGGGTTGGGTGATTGTGTGCACTTTATATAAAACAGAGAGTGGGTGAGGGTTTGAACTTTATATAAAACAGAGAGTGGGTGAGTGTGTGCACTTTATATAAAACAGAGAGTGTGTGATTGTGTGCACTTTATTTGAAACAGATAGTGTTTGAGTGTGTGAACTTTACATAAAGCAGAGTCTGGCTGATTGTGTGCACGTTATATAAAACAGAGAGTGGGTGAGTTTGTGCACTTCATATAAAACAGAGATTGGGTGAATGAGTGCACTTTATATAAAGCAGAGAGTGGGTGAGTGTGCGAACTTTATATAACACAGAGAGTGGGTGAGTGTGTGAACTTTATATAAAACAGATAGTGAGTGAGTGTGTGAACTTTATATAAAACAGAGATTGGGGGAGTGTGTGATATTTATATAAAACAGAGAGTGGGTGAACTCTATAGAAAACAGAGAGTGACTGATTGTGTGAACTATATTTAAAACTTTAAGAGGGTGAGTGTGTGCACTTCATATAACACATAGACTGGTTGAGTGTATGTACTTTATATAAAACAGAGTGTGGTTGACTGTGCGAACTTTATATGAAACAGGGTTGGGTGATTCTGTGCACTTTGTATAAAACAGAGAGTGGTTGAGTGTGTGAACTTTATATAAAACAGAGAGTGGGTGATTGTGTGCACTTTATATAAAACAGAGAGTGGGTGAGGGTTTGACCTTTATATAAAACAGAGAGTGAGTGAGTGTATGCACTTTATATAAAACAGAGAGTGGGTGATTGTGTGCACTTTATATTAAAAAGAGATTGTTTGAGTGAGTGAACTTTATATGAAACAGAGCGTAGGTGATTGTCTGCACTTTATATGAAACAGAGAGTGGGTGATTGTGTGCACTTTATATAAAACAGAGATTGGGTGAATGTGTGCACTTAATATAAAACAGAGAGTGGGTGAGTGTGTGAACTTTATATAAAACAGTGAGTGGGTGAGTGCGGGAACTTTACATAAAACAGAGAGTGGTTAAGTGTGTGTGAACTGTTTGTAAAGTAGAGAGTGGGCGAGTGGGTGAACTTTATGTAAAACAGAGAGTGGGTGAGTGTGTGCACTTCATATAAAACATAGACTGGTTGAGTGTGTGAACTTTATATAAAACAGAGAGTGAGTGATTGTTTGCACTTTATATAAGGCAGAGAGTGGGTGATTGTGTGAACTTTATGTAAAACATAAAGTTGGTGACTGTGTGTACTTTATCTAAAACAGAGTGCGGTTGAGTGTGTGAACTTTATATAAAACAGGGTTGGGTGATTGTGTGCACTTTATATAAAACAGAGAGTGGGTGAGGGTTTGAACTTTATATAAAACAGAGTGTGGGTGAGGGTGTGCTCTTTATATAAAACAGAGAGTGGGTGATTGTGTGCACCTTATTTAAAACAGAGAGTGTTTGAGTGTGTGAACTTTATATAAAACAGAGTCTGGTTGATTGTGTACACTTTATATTAAGCAGAGAGTGGGTGAGTTTGTGCACTTTATATAAAACAGAGATTGGGTGAATGTGCGCACTTTATATGAAACAGACAGTGGGTGAGTGTGTGAACCTTACATAAAACAGAGAGTAGGTGATTGTGTGCACTTTATATAAAACAGAGCATGGGTGATTGTGTGAACTTTATATAAAACAGAGAGGGGTGAATGTGTGAACTTTATATAATGCAGAGAGAGGGAGACTGTGTGAACATTATATAAAACAGATAGTGGGTGAACTCTATAGAAAACAGAGAGTGAGTGAGTGTGTGAAATTTATATAAAACGGAGAGTTGCTGAGGGTTTGAACTTTATATAAAACAGAGAGTGGTTGAGTTTGTGCACTTTATATAAAACAGAGATTGGGTGAATGATTGCGCTTTATATAACACAGAGAGTGGGTGAGTGTGTGAACTTGATCTAAAACAGAGAGTGGGTGAGTGTGAGAACTTGATATAAAACAGATAGTGAGTGAGTGTGTGAACTTTATATAAAACAGAGAGTGGATGAGTGTGTGCACATTATATAAAACAGAGAGTGGGTGATTGTGTGCACTTGATATAAAACAGAGAGTGGGTGAGTTTGTGAACTTTATATAAAACAGAGAGTGGGTGATTGTGTGCACATTATATAAAACAGAGAGTGGGTGAGGGTGTGATCTTTATATAAAACAGAGAGTGGTTGAGTGTGTGCACTTTATATAAAACAGAGAGTGTGTGATTGTGTGCACTTTATTTAAAACAGATAGTGTTTGAGTGTGTGAACTTTATATAAAACAGAGTCTGGTTGATTGTGTGCACGTTATATAAAACAGAGAGTGGGTGAGTTTTTGCACTTTATATAAAACAGAGATTGGGTGAATGAGTGCACTTTATATAAAACAGAGAGTGGGTGACTGTGTGAACTTGATATAAAACAGAGAGTGGGTGAGTGTGTGAACTTGATCTAAAACAGAGAGTGGGTGAGTGTGAGAACTTTATATAAAACAGATAGTGAGTGAGTGTGTGTACTTTATATAAAACAGAGTGTGGTTGAGTGTGTGAACTTTATATAAATCAGGGTTGGGTGATTGTGTGCACTTTGTATAAAACAGAGAGTGGGTGAGGGTTTGAACTTTGTATAAAACACAGAGTGTTTGAGTGTGTGCACTTTACATAAAACATCGAGTGTGTGATTGTGTGCACTTTATTTAAAACAGATAGTGTTTGAGTGTGTGAACTTTATATAAAACAGAGTCTGGTTGATTGTGTGCACGTTATATAAAACAGAGAGTGGGTGAGTGTGTGAACTTGATCTAAAACAGAGAGTGGGTGAGTGTGAGAACTTGATATAAAACAGATAGTGAGTGAGTGTGTGAACTTTATATAAAACAGAGAGTGGATGAGTGTGTGCACATTATATAAAACAGAGAGTGGGTGATTGTGTGCACATTATATAAAACAGAGAGTGGGTGAGGGTGTGATCTTTATATAAAACAGAGAGTGGGTGAACTCTGTAGAAAACAGAGAGTGAGTGAGTGTGTGAACTTTATTTCAAACTGATCGAGGGTGAGTGTGGGCACTTCATATAAAACATAGACTGGCTGAGAATGTGAACTTTATATAAAACATAGAGTGGGAGACTGTGTGCACTTTATATAAAACAGAGAGTGGGTGATTGTGTGAACTTTATATAAAACAGAGAGTGGGTGAGTGTGTGTACTTTATATAAAACAGAGTGTGGTTGAGTGTGTGAACTTTATATAAATCAGGGTTGGGTGATTGTGTGCACTTTGTATAAAACAGAGAGTGGGTGAGGGTTTGAACTTTGTATAATACACACAATGGTTGAGTGTGTGCACTTTATATAAAACAGAGAGTGTGTGATTGTGTGCACTTTATTTAAAACAGATAGTGTTTGAGTGTGTGAACTTTATATAAAACAGAGTCTGGTTGATTGTGTGCACGTTATATAAAACAGAGAGTGGGTGAGTTTTTGCACTTTATATAAAACAGAGATTGGGTGAATGAGTGCACTTTATATAAAACAGAGAGTGGGTGAGTGTGTGAACTTGATATAAAACAGAGAGTGGGTGAGTTTGTGAACTTTATATAAAACAGATAGAGAGTGAGTGTGTGAACTTTATATAAAACAGAGAGTGGGTGAGTTTGTGATCTTTATATAAAACAGAGAGTGGGTGAACTCTATAGAAAACAGAGAGTGAGTGATTGTGTGAACTTTATTTAAAACTGATAGAGGGTGAGTGTGTGCACATCATACAAAACATAGACTGGTTAAGTGTGTGAACTTTATATAAAACAGAGAGTGGGTGAGTGTGTGAACTTTATTTAAAACTGATAGAGGGTGAGTGTGTGCACTTCATATAAAACATAGACTGGTTGAGTGTGTGAACTTTATATAAAACATAGAGTGGGAGATTGTGTGCACTTTATATAAAACAGAGAGTGGGTGAGTTTGTGTACTTTATAAAAAACAGAGTGTGGTTGAGTGTGTGAACTTTATATAAATCAGGGTTGGGTGATTGTGTGCAAATTGTATAAAACAGAGAGTTGGTGAGGGTTTGAACTTTGTATAAAACACAGAGCGTTTGAGTGTGTGCACTTTATATAAAACAGAGATTGGGTGAATGAGTGCGCTTTATATAAAACAGAGAGTTGGTGAGTGTGTGAACTTGATCTAAAACAGAGAGTGGGTGAGTGTGAGAACTTTATATAAAACAGATAGTGAGTGAGTGTGTGAACTTTATATAAAACAGAGAGTGGGTGAGTGGGTGAAATTTACATAAAACAGAGAGTGGATAAGTGTGTGTGAACTGTTTGTAAAGCAGAGAGTGGGCGAGTGGGTGAACTTTATGTAAAACAGAGAGTGGGTGATTGTGTGCACTTTATATAAAATAGCGTGTGGGTGAGTGTGTGTACTTCATATAAAACAGAGAGTGGGTGATTGTTTGCACATTATTTAATACAGAGAGTGGGTGTGTGTGTGAACTCTATGTAAAACAGAGAGTGCGTGATTTTGTGCACTTTATATAAAACAGAGAGTGGGAGAGGGTGTGAATGTTTTATAAAACAGAGAGTGGGTGATTGTGTGCACTTTATATAAAACAGGGAGTGGGTGAAGGTGTGAAATTTATATAAAAGAGAGAGAGGTTAAGTGCGTAAACTTTATTTAAAACAGGGAGTGGGTGATTTTGTGCACTTTATATAAAACAGAGAGTGGGTGAGTGTGTGGACTTTATATAAAACAGAGAGTGGGTGAGTGTGTGCACTCTATATTAAACCGATAGTGGGTGAGTATGCGAACTTTATATAGAACAGAGAGTGGGTGATTGTGTGCACTTTATATAAAACAGAGAGTGGGTGAGTTTGTGAACTTTATATAAAACAGAGAGTGGGTGAGTGTGTGCACTTTATATAAAACAGAGAGTGGGTGAGTGTGTGAACTTTATATAAAACAAAGAGTTTGTGATTGTGTGCACTTTATTTAAAACAGATAGTGTTTGAGTGTGTGAACTTTATATAAAACAGAGTCTGGTTGATTGTGTGCACGTTATATAAAACAGAGAGTGGGTGAGTTTTTGCACTTTATATAAAACAGAGATTGGGTGAATGAGTGCACTTTATATAAAACAGAGAGTGGGTGAGTGTGTGAACTTGATATAAAACAGAGAGTGGGTGAGTTTGTGAACTTTATATAAAACAGATAGAGAGTGAGTGTGTGAAATTTATATAAAACAGAGAGTGGGGGAGTGTGTGATCTTTATATAAAACAGAGAGTGGGTGAACTCTATAGAAAACAGAGAGTGAGTGATTGTGTGAACTTTATTTAAAACTGATAGAGGGTGAGTGTGTGCACATCATATAAAACATAGACTGGTTGAGTGTGTGAACTTTATATAAAACGGAGAGTGGGGGAGTGTGTGAACTTTATTTAAAACTGATAGAGGGTGAGTGTGTGCACTTCATATAAAACATAGACTGGTTGAGTGTGTGAACTTTATATAAAACATAGAGTGGGAGATTGTGTGCACTTTATATAAAACAGAGAGTGGGTGAGTTTGTGTACTTTATATAAAACAGAGTGTGGTTGAGTGTGTGAACTTTATATAAATCAGGGTTGGGTGATTGTGTGCACTTTGTATAAAACAGAGAGTGGGTGAGGGTTTGAACTTTGTATAAAACACAGAGTGTTTCAGTGTGTGCACTTTACATAAAACATCGAGTGTGTGATTGTGTGCACTTTATTTAAAACAGATAGTGTTTGAGTGTGTGAACTTTATATAAAACGGAGTCTGGTTGATTGTGTGCACGTTATATAAAACAGAGAGTGGGTGAGTGTGTGAACTTGATCTAAAACAGAGAGTGGGTGAGTGTGAGAACTTTATATAAAACAGAGAGTGGGTGAGTGTGTGAACTTTATATAAAACAGAGAGTGGATGAGTGTGTGCACATTATATAAAACAGAGAGTGGGTGATTGTGTGCACTTGATATAAAACAGAGAGTGGGTGAGTTTGTGAACTTTATATAAAACAGAGAGTGGGTGATTGTGTGCACATTATATAAAACAAAGAGTGGGTGAGGGTGTGATCTTTATATAAAACAGAGAGTGGTTGAGTGTGTGCACTTTATATAAAACAGAGAGTGTGTGATTGTGTGCACTTTATTTAAAACAGATAGTGTTTGAGTGTGTGAACTTTATATAAAACAGAGTCTGGTTGATTGTGTGCACGTTATATAAAACAGAGAGTGGGTGAGTTTTTGCACTTTATATAAAACAGAGATTGGGTGAATGAGTGCACTTTATATAAAACAGAGAGTGGGTGAGTGTGTGAACTTGATATAAAACAGAGAGTGGGTGAGTGTGTGAACTTGATCTAAAACAGAGAGTGGGTGAGTGTGAGAACTTTATATAAAACAGATAGTGAGTGAGTGTGTGTACTTTATATAAAACAGAGTGTGGTTGAGTGTGTGAACTTTATATAAATCATGGTTGGGTGATTGTGTGCACTTTGTATAAAACAGAGAGTGGGTGAGGGTTTGAACTTTGTATAAAACACAGAGTGTTTGAGTGTGTGCACTTTATATAAAACATCGAGTGTGTGATTGTGTGCACTTTATTTAAAACAGATAGTGTTTGAGTGTGTGAACTTTATATAAAACAGTGTCTGGTTGATTGTGTGCACGTTATATAAAACAGAGAGTGGGTGAGTGTGTGAACTTGATCTAAAACAGAGAGTGGGTGAGTGTGAGAACTTGATATAAAACAGATAGTGAGTGAGTGTGTGAACTTTATATAAAACAGAGAGTGGATGAGTGTGTGCACATTATATAAAACAGAGAGTGGGTGATTGTGTGCACTTGATATAAAACAGAGAGTGGGTGAGTTTGTGAACTTTATATAAAACAGAGAGTGGGTGATTGTGTGCACATTATATAAAACAGAGAGTGGGTGAGGGTGTGATCTTTATATAAAACAGAGAGTGGGTGAACTCTGTAGAAAACAGAGAGTGAGTGAGTGTGTGAACTTTATTTCAAACTGATCGAGGGTGAGTGTGGGCACTTCATATAAAACATAGACTGGCTGAGTGTGTGAACTTTATATAAAACATAGAGTGGGAGACTGTGTGCACTTTATATAAAACAGAGAGTGGGTGATTGTGTGAACTTTATATAAAACAGAGAGTGGGTGAGTGTGTGTACTTTATATAAAACAGAGTGTGGTTGAGTGTGTGAACTTTATATAAATCAGTGTTGGGTGATTGTGTGCACTTTGTATAAAACAGAGAGTGGGTGAGGGTTTGAACTTTGTATAAAACACAGAGTGTTTGAGTGTGTGCACTTTATATAAAACAGAGATTGGGTGAATGAGTGCGCTTTATATAAAACAGAGAGTGGGTGAGTGTGTGAACTTGATCTAAAACAGAGAGTGGGTGAGTGTGAGAACTTTATATAAAACAGATAGTGAGTGAGTGTGTGAACTTTATATAAAACAGAGAGTGGGTGAGTGGGTGAAATTTACATAAAACAGAGAGTGGATAAGTGTGTGTGAACTGTTTGTAAAGCAGAGAGTGGGCGAGTGGGTGAACTTTATGTAAAACAGAGAGTGGGTGATTGTGTGCACTTTATATAAAATAGCGTGTGGGTGAGTGTGTGTACTTCATATAAAACAGAGAGTGGGTGATTGTTTGCACATTATTTAATACAGAGAGTGGGTGTGTGTGTGAACTCTATGTAAAACAGAGAGTGCGTGATTTTGTGCACTTTATATAAAACAGAGAGTGGGAGAGGGTGTGAATGTTTTATAAAACAGAGTGTGGGTGATTGTGTGCACTTTATATAAAACAGGGAGTGGGTGAAGGTGTGAAATTTATATAAAAGAGAGAGAGGTTAAGTGCGTAAACTTTATTTAAAACAGGGAGTGGGTGATTTTGTGCACTTTATATAAAACAGAGAGTGGGTGAGTGTGTGGACTTTATATAAAACAGAGAGTGGGTGAGTGTGTGCACTCTATATTAAACCAATAGTGGGTGAGTATGTGAACTTTATATAGAACAGAGAGTGGGTGATTGTGTGCACTTTATATAAAACAGAGAGTGGGTGAGTTTGTGAACTTTATATAAAACAGAGAGTGGGTGAGTGTGTGCACTTTATATAAAACAGAGAGTGGGTGAGTGTGTGAACTTTATATAAAACAAAGAGTTTGTGATTGTGTGCACTTTATTTAAAACAGATAGTGTTTGAGTGTGTGAACTTTATATAAAACAGAGTCTGGTTGATTGTGTGCACGTTATATAAAACAGAGAGTGGGTGAGTTTTTGCACTTTATATAAAACAGAGATTGGGTGAATGAGTGCACTTTATATAAAACAGAGAGTGGGTGAGTGTGTGAACTTGATATAAAACAGAGAGTGGGTGAGTTTGTGAACTTTATATAAAACAGATAGAGAGTGAGTGTGTGAAATTTATATAAAACAGAGAGTGGGGGAGTGTGTGATCTTTATATAAAACAGAGAGTGGGTGAACTCTATAGAAAACAGAGAGTGAGTGATTGTGTGAACTTTATTTAAAACTGATAGAGGGTGAGTGTGTGCACATCATATAAAACATAGACTGGTTGAGTGTGTGAACTTTATATAAAACGGAGAGTGGGTGAGTGTGTGAACTTTATTTAAAACTGATAGAGGGTGAGTGTGTGCACTTCATATAAAACATAGACTGGTTGAGTGTGTGAACTTTATATAAAACATAGAGTGGGAGATTGTGTGCACTTTATATAAAACAGAGAGTGGGTGAGTTTGTGTACTTTATATAAAACAGAGTGTGGTTGAGTGTGTGAACTTTATATAAATCAGGGTTGGGTGATTGTGTGCACTTTGTATAAAACAGAGAGTGGGTGAGGGTTTGAACTTTGTATAAAACACAGAGTGTTTGAGTGTGTGCACTTTACATAAAACATCGAGTGTGTGATTGTGTGCACTTTATTTAAAACAGATAGTGTTTGAGTGTATGAACTTTATATAAAACAGAGTCTGGTTGATTGTGTGCACGTTATATAAAACAGAGAGTGGGTGAGTGTGTGAACTTGATCTAAAACAGAGAGTGGGTGAGTGTGAGAACTTGATATAAAACAGAGAGTGGGTGAGTGTGTGAACTTTATATAAAACAGAGAGTGGATGAGTGTGTGCACATTATATAAAACAGAGAGTGGGTGATTGTGTGCACTTGATATAAAACAGAGAGTGGGTGAGTTTGTGAACTTTATATAAAACAGAGAGTGGGTGATTGTGTGCACATTATATAAAACAGAGAGTGGGTGAGTGTGTGTACTTTATATAAAACAGAGTGTGGTTGAGTGTGTGAACTTTATATAAATCAGGGTTGGGTGATTGTGTGCACTTTGTATAAAACAGAGAGTGGGTGAGGGTTTGAACTTTGTATAATACACAGAATGGTTGAGTGTGTGCACTTTATATAAAACATCGAGTGTGTGATTGTGTGCACTTTATTTAAAACAGATAGTGTTTGAGTGTGTGAACTTTATATAAAACAGAGTCTGGTTGATTGTGTGCACGTTATATAAAACGGAGAGTGGGTGAGTGTGTGAACTTGATCTAAAACAGAGAGTGGGTGAGTGTGAGAACTTTATATAAAACAGATAGTGAGTGAGTGTGTGAACTTGATCTAAAACAGAGAGTGGGTGAGTCTGTGAACTTTATATAAAACAGATAGAGAGTGAGTGTGTGAACTTGATCTAAAACAGAGTGTGGTTGAGTGTGTGACTTTTATATAAATCAGGGTTGGGTGATTGTGTGCACTTTGTATAAAACAGAGAGTGGGTGAGGGTTTGAACTTTGTATAAAACACAGAGTGTTTGAGTGTGTGCACTTTATATAAAACAGAGATTGGGTGAATGAGTGCGCTTTATATAAAACAGAGAGTGGGTGAGTGTGTGAACTTGATCTAAAACAGAGAGTGGGTGAGTGTGAGAACTTTATATAAAACAGATAGTGAGTGAGTGTGTGAACTTTATATAAAACAGAGAGTGGGTGAGTGGGTGTAATTTACATAAAACAGAGAGTGGATAAGTGTGTGTGAACTGCTTGTAAAGCAGAGAGTGGGCGAGTGTGTGAACTTTATGTAAAACAGAGATTGGGTGATTGTGTGCACTTTATATAAAATAGAGTGTGGGTGAGTGTGTGTACTTCATATAAAACAGAGAGTGGGTGATTGTTTGCACATTATTTACTACAGAGAGTGGGTGTGTGTGTGAACTCTATATAAAACAGAGAGTGTGTGATTTTGTGCACTTTATATAAAAGAGAGAGTGGGTGAGTGTGTGAATGTTTTATAAAACAGAGAGTGGGTGAGTGTGTGCACTTTATATAAAACAGAGAGTGGGTGATTGTGTGCACTTTATATAAAACAGGGAGTGGGTGAAGGTGTGAAATTTATATAAAACAGAGAGAGGTTAAGTGCGTAAACTTTATTTAAAACAGGGAGTGGGTGATTTTGTGCACTTTATATAAAACAGAGAGTGGGTGAGTGTGTGGACTTTATATAAAACAGAGAGTGGGTGAGTGTGTGCACTCTATATTAAACCGATAGTGGGTGAACTCTATAGAAAACAGAGAGTGAGTGATTGTGTGAACTTTATTTAAAACTGATAGAGGGTGAGTGTGTGCACTTCATATAAAACATAGACTGGTTGAGTGTGTGAACTTCATATAAAACAGAGAGTGGGTGAGTGTATGTACTTTATATAAAACAGAGTGTGGTTGAGTGTGTGAACTTTATATGAAACAGGGTTGGGTGATTGTGTGCACTTTGTATAAAACAGAGAGTGGGTGAGTGTGTGAACTTTATATAAAACAGAGAGTGGGTGATTGTGTGCACTTTATATAAAACAGAGAGTGGGTGAGGGTTTGACCTTGATATAAAACAGAGAGTGGGTGAGTTTATGCACTTTATATAAAACAGAGAGTTGGTGATTGTGTGCACTTTCTATTAAAAAGAGAGTGTTTGAGTGTGTGAACTTTATATGAAACAGAGTGTAGGTGATTGCGCGCACTTTATATGAAACAGAGAGTTGGTGAGTGTGTGCACTTTATATAAAACAGAGATTGGGTGAATGTGTGCACTTAATATAAAACATAGACTGGTTGAGTGTGTGAACTTTATATAAAACAGAGAGAGGGTGAGTGTGTGAACTTTATATAAAACAGAGAGTGGGTGTGTGTGTGAACTTTACATAAAACAGAGAGTGGATAAGTGTGTGTGAACTGTTTGTAAAGCAGAGAGTGGGCGAGTGGGTGAACTTTATGTAAAACAGAGAGTGGGTGATTGTGTGAACTTTATATAAAACGGAGAGTGGGTGAATGTGTGCACTTTATATAGAATAGAGTGCGGGTGAGTGTGTGCACTTTATATAAAACAGAGAGTTGGTGATTGTTTGCACATTATTTAATACAGAGGGTGGGTTTGTGTGTGAACTTTATTTAAAACAGAGAGTGCGTGATTGTGTGCACTTTATAAAAAACAGAGAGTGGGTGAGGCTGTGAATGTTATATAAAACAGAGAGAGGTTAAATGCGTAAACTTTATTTAAAACAGGGAGTGGGTTAATTTTGTGCACTTTATATAAAACAGAGAGTGGGTGAAGGTGTGAATTTTATATAAAACAGAGAGGGGGTGAGTGTGTGCACTTTATATAAAACAGAGAGTGGGTGATTGTGTGCACTTTATATAAAACAGGGAGTGGGTGAAGGTGTGAAATTTATATAAAACAGAGAGATGTTAAGTGCGTAAACTTTATTTAAAACAGGGAGTGGGTGATTTTGTGCACTTTATATAAAACAGAGAGTGGGTGAGTGTGTGGACTTTATATAGAACAGAGAGTGGGTGATTGTGTGCACTTTATATAAAACACAGGGTGGATTAATGTGTACATTTTGTGTAAAACCGAGAGTGGGTGATTGTGTGCACTTTATATAAAACAGAGAGTGGGTGAGTTTTTGAACTTTATATAAAACAGAGAGGGGGTGAGTGTGTGTACTTTATATAAAACAGAGAGTGTGTGATTGTGTGCACTTTATTTAAAACAGAGAGTGGGTGAGTTTGTGCACTTTATATAAAACAGAGATTGGGTGAATGAGTGCAATTTATATAAAACAGAGAGTGGGTGAGTGTGTGAACTTGATATAAAACAGAGAGTGGGTGAGTGTGTGAACTTTATATAAAACAGATAGTGAGTGAGTGTGTGAACTTTATATAAAACAGAGAGTGGGGGAGTGTGTGATCTTTATATAAAACAGAGAGTGGGTGAACTCTATAGAAAACAGAGAGTGAGTGATTGTGTGAACTTTATTTAAAACTGATAGAGGGTGAGTGTGTGCACATCATATAAAACATAGACTGGTTGAGTGTGTGAACTTCATATAAAACAGAGAGTAGGTGAGTGTATGTACTTTATATAAAACAGAGTGTGGTTGAGTGTGTGAACTTTATATGAAACAGGGTTGGGTGATTGTGTGCACTTTGTATAAAACAGAGAGTGGGTGAGTGTGTGAACTTTATATAAAACAGAGAGTGGGTGATTGTGTGCACTTTATATAAAACAGAGAGTGGGTGAGGGTTTGACCTTGATATAAAACAGTGAGTGGGTGAGTGTATGCACTTTATATAAAACAGAGAGTGGGTGATTGTGTGCACTTTCTATTAAAAAGAGAGTGTTTGAGTGTGTGAACTTTATATGAAACAGAGTGTAGGTGATTGTGTGCACTTTATATGAAACAGAGAGTGGGTGAGTGTGTGCACTTTATATAAAACAGAGATTGGGTGAATGTGTGCACTTAATATAAAACATAGACTGGTTGAGTGTGTGAACTTTATATAAAACAGAGAGTGGGTGAGTGTGTGAACTTTATATAAAACAGAGAGTGGGTGTGTGTGTGAACTTTACATAAAACAGAGAGTGGATAAGTGTGTGTGAACTGTTTGTAAAGCAGAGAGTGGGCAAGTGGGTGAACTTTATGTAAAACAGAGAGTGGGTGAGTGTGTGAACTTTATATAAAACGGAGAGTGGGTGAATGTGTGCACTTTATATAGAATAGAGTGTGGGTGAGTGTGTGCACTTTATATAAAACAGAGAGTTGGTGATTGTTTGCACATTATTTAATACAGAGGGTGGGTTTGTGTGTGAACTTTATTTAAAACAGAGAGTGCGTGATTGTGCGCACTTTATAAAAAACAGAGTGTGGGTGAGGCTGTGAATGTTATATAAAACAGAGAGAGGTTAAGTGCGTAAACTTTATTTAAAACAGGGAGTGGGTGATTTTGTGCACTTTATATAAAACAGAGAGTGGGTGAGTGTGTGGACTTTATATAAAACAGAGAGTGGGTGAGTGTGTGCACTCTATATTAAACCGATAGTGGGTGAGTATGTGAACCTTATATAGAACAGAGAGTGGGTGATTGTGTGCACTTTATATAACACACAGGGTGGATTAATGTGCGCACTTTGTGTAAAACCGAGAGTGGGTGATTGTGTGCACTTTATATAAAACAGAGAGTGGGTGAGTTTTTGAACTTTATATAAAACAGAGAGGGTGTGAGTGTGTGTACTTTATATAAAACAGAGAGTGTGTGATTGTGTGCACTTTATTTAAAACAGATAGTGTTTGAGTGTGTGAACTTTATATAAAACAGAGTCTGGTTGATTGTGTGCACGTTATATAAAACAGAGAGTGGGTGAGTTTGTGCACTTTATATAAAACAGAGATTGGGTGAATGAGTGCAATTTATATAAAACAGAGAGTGGGTGAGTGTGTGAACTTGATCTAAAACAGAGAGTGGGTGAGTGTGTGAACTTTATATAAAACAGAGAGTGGGTGATTGTGTGCACTTTATATAAAATAGAGTGTGGGTGAGTGTGTGAATGTTATATAAAACAGAGAGTGGGTGAGTGTGTGCACTTTATATGAAGCAGAGAGAGGGTGATTGTGCGCACTTTATATAAAGCAGAGAGTGGGTGATTGTGTGCACTTTATATAAAACAGAGAGTGGGTGAGTGTGTGGACTTCATATAAAACAGAGAGTGGGTGAGTGTGTGCACTCTATATTAAACCGATAGTGGGTGAGTATGTGAATTTTATATAGAACAGAGAGTGGGTGATTGTGTGCACTTTATATAAAACACAGGGTGGATAAATGTGAGCACTTTGTGTAAAACCGAGAGTGGGTGATTGTGTGCACTTTATATAAAACAGAGAGTGGGTGAGTGTGTGCACATTATATAAAACAGAGAGTGGGTGATTGTGTGCACTTGATATAAAACAGAGAGTGGGTGAGTTTGTGAACTTTATATAAAACAGAGAGTGGGTGATTGTGTGCACATTATATAAAACAGAGAGTGGGTGAGGGTGTGATCTTTATATAAAACAGAGAGTGGGTGAACTCTGTAGAAAACAGAGAGTGGGTGAGTGTGTGAACTTTATTTAAAACTGATCGAGGGTGAGTGTGGGCACTTCATATAAAACATAGACTGGCTGAGTGTGTGAACTTTATATAAAACATAGAGTGGGAGATTGTGTGCACTTTATATAAAACAGAGAGTGGGTGATTGTGTGAACTTTATATAAAACAGAGAGTGGGTGAAGGTGTGAAATTTATATAAAACAGAGAGAGGTTAAGTGCGTAAACTTTATTTAAAACAGGGAGTTGGTGATTTTGTGCACTTTATATAAAACAGAGAGTGGGTGAGTGTGTGGACTTTATATAAAACAGAGAGTGGGTGAGTGTGTGCACTTTATATTAAACCGATAGTGGGTGAGTATGTGAACTTTATATAGAACAGAGAGTGGGAGATTGTGTGCACTTTATATAACACACAGGGTGGATTAATGTGCGCACTTTGTGTAAAACCGAGAGTGGGTGATTGTGTGCACTTTATATAAAACAGAGAGTGGGTGAGTTTTTGAACTTTATATAAAACAGAGAGGGGGTGAGTGTGTGTACTTTATATAAAACAGAGAGTGTGTGATTGTGTGCACTTTATTTAAAACAGATAGTGTTTGAGTGTGTGAACTTTATATAAAACAGAGTCTGGTTGATTGTGTGCACGTTATATAAAACAGAGAGTGGGTGAGTTTGTGCACTTTATATAAAACAGAGATTGGGTGAATGAGTGCAATTTATATAAAACAGAGAGTGGGTGAGTGTGTGAACTTGATCTAAAACAGAGAGTGGGTGAGTGTGTGAACTTTATATAAAACAGATAGTGAGTGAGTGTGTGAACTTTATATAAAACAGAGAGTGGGGGAGTGTGTGAACTTGATCTAAAACAGAGAGTGGGTGAGTGTGTGAACTTTATATAAAACAGATAGTGAGTGAGTGTGTGAACTTTATATAAAACAGAGAGTGGGGGAGTGTGTGATCTTTATATAAAACAGAGAGTGGGTGAACTCTATAGAAAACAGAGAGTGAGTGATTGTGTGAACTTTACTTAAAACTGATAGAGGGTGAGTGTGAGCACTTCATGTAAAACATAGACTGGTTGAGTGTGTGAACTTCATATAAAACAGAGAGTGGGTGAGTGTATGTACTTTATATAAAACAGAATGTGGTTGAGTGTGTGAACTTTATATGCAACAGAGTTGTGTGATTGTGTGCACTTTATATAAAACAGAGAGTGGGTGAGGGTGTGCACTTTATAGTAAACCGATAGTGGGTGAGTATGTCAACTTTATATAGAACAGAGAGTGAGTGATTGTGTGCAATTTATATAAAGCACAGAGTGGATTAATGTGTGCACTTTGTGTAAAACCGAGAGTGGGTGATTGTGTGCACTTTATATAAAACAGAGAGTGGGTGAGTTTTTGAACTTTATAAAAAAAAGAGGGGGTGAGTGTGTGAACTTTATATAAAACAGAGATTGGGTGATTTTGTGAACTTTATATCAAACAGAGAAGGGGTGAGTGTGTGAACTTTATATAAAACAAATAGTGAGTGAACTCTATAGAAAACAGTGTGAGTGAGTGTGTGAACTTTATTTAAAACTGATAGAGGGTGAGTGTGTGCACTTCATATGAAAGATAGACTGGATAAGTGTGTGAACTTTATATAAAACAGAGAGTGGGTGATAGTGTGCACTTTATATTAAAAAGAGAGTGGGTGATTGTGCGCACTTTATATAAAACAGAGAGTGGGTGAGTGTGTGCACTTTATATTAAAAAGAGAGTGGGTGATTGTGTGAATGTTATATAAAACAGAGAGTGGGTGAGTGTGTGCACTTTATATGAAGCAGAGAGAGGGTGATTGTGCGCACTTTATATAAAGCAGAGAGTGGGTGATTGTGTGCACTTTATATAAAACAGAGAGTGGGTGAGTGTGTGGACTTCATATAAAACAGAGAGTGGGTGAGTGTGTGCACTCTATATTAAACCGATAGTGGGTGAGTATGTGAATTTTATATAGAACAGAGAGTGGGTGATTGTGTGCACTTTATATAAAACACAGGGTGGATAAATGTGAGCACTTTGTGTAAAACCGAGAGTGGGTGATTGTGTGCACTTTATATAAAACAGAGAGTGGGTGAGTGTGTGCACATTATATAAAACAGAGAGAGGGTGATTGTGTGCACTTGATATAAAACAGAGAGTGGGTGAGTTTGTGAACTTTATATAAAACAGAGAGTGGGTGATTGTGTGCACATTATATAAAACAGAGAGTGGGTGAGGGTGTGATCTTTATATAAAACAGAGAGTGGGTGAACTCTGTAGAAAACAGAGAGTGAGTGAGTGTGTGAACTTTATTTAAAACTGATCGAGGGTGAGTGTGGGCACTTCATATAAAACATAGACTGGCTGAGTGTGTGAACTTTATATAAAACATAGAGTGGGAGATTGTGTGCACTTTATATAAAACAGAGAGTGGGTGATTGTGTGAACTTTATATAAAACAGAGAGTGGGTGAAGGTGTGAAATTTATATAAAACAGAGAGAGGTTAAGTGCGTAAACTTTATTTAAAACAGGGAGTTGGTGATTTTGTGCACTTTATATAAAACAGAGAGTGGGTGAGTGTGTGGACTTTATATAAAACAGAGAGTGGGTGAGTGTGTGCACTTTATATTAAACCGATAGTGGGTGAGTATGTGAACTTTATATAGAACAGAGAGTGGGTGATTGTGTGCACTTTATATAACACACAGGGTGGATTAATGTGCGCACTTTGTGTAAAACCGAGAGTGGGTGATTGTGTGCACTTTATATAAAACAGAGAGTGGGTGAGTTTTTGAACTTTATATAAAACAGAGAGGGGGTGAGTGTGTGTACTTTATATAAAACAGAGAGTGTGTGATTGTGTGCACTTTATTTAAAACAGATAGTGTTTGAGTGTGTGAACTTTATATAAAACAGAGTCTGGTTGATTGTGTGCACGTTATATAAAACAGAGAGTGGGTGAGTTTGTGCACTTTATATAAAACAGAGATTGGGTGAATGAGTGCAATTTATATAAAACAGAGAGTGGGTGAGTGTGTGAACTTGATCTAAAACAGAGAGTGGGTGAGTGTGTGAACTTTATATAAAACAGATAGTGAGTGAGTGTGTGAACTTTATATAAAACAGAGAGTGGGGGAGTGTGTGATCTTTATATAAAACAGAGAGTGGGTGAACTCTATAGAAAACAGAGAGTGAGTGATTGTGTGAACTTTACTTAAAACTGATAGAGGGTGAGTGTGAGCACTTCATGTAAAACATAGACTGGTTGAGTGTGTGAACTTCATATAAAACAGAGAGTGGGTGAGTGTATGTACTTTATATAAAACAGAATGTGGTTGAGTGTGTGAACTTTATATGAAACAGGGTTGTGTGATTGTGTGCACTTTATATAAAACAGAGAGTGGGTGAGGATGTGCACTTTATAGTAAACCGATAGTGGGTGAGAATGTGAACTTTATATAGAACAGAGAGTGAGTGATTGTGTGCAATTTATATAAAGCACAGAGTGGATTAATGTGCGCACTTTATATAAAACAGAGAGTGGGTGAGTTTTTGAACTTTATAAAAAAAAGAGAGGGGGTGAGTGTGTGAACTTTATATAAAACAGAGAGTGGGTGAGTGTGTGCACTTTATATAAAACAGAGATTGGGTGATTTTGTGAACTTTATATCAAACAGAGAAGGGGTGAGTGTGTGAACTTTATATAAAACAAATAGTGAGTGAACTCTATAGAAAACAGTGTGAGTGAGTGTGTGAACTTTATTTAAAACTGATAGAGGGTGAGTGTGTGCACTTCATATGAAAGATAGACTGGATAAGTGTGTGAACTTTATATAAAACAGAGAGTGGGTGATTGTGTGCACTTTATATAACACACAGGGTGGATTAATGTGCGCACTTTGTGTAAAACCGAGAGTGGGTGATTGTGTGCACTTTATATAAAACAGAGAGTGGGTGAGTTTTTGAACTTTATATAAAACAGAGAGGGGGTGAGTGTGTGTACTTTATATAAAACAGAGAGTGTGTGATTGTGTGCACTTTATTTAAAACAGATAGTGTTTGAGTGTGTGAACTTTATATAAAACAGAGTCTGGTTGATTGTGTGCACGTTATATAAAACAGAGAGTGGGTGAGTTTGTGCACTTTATATAAAACAGAGATTGGGTGAATGAGTGCAATTTATATAAAACAGAGAGTGGGTGAGTGTGTGAACTTGATCTAAAACAGAGAGTGGGTGAGTGTGTGAACTTTATATAAAACAGATAGTGAGTGAGTGTGTGAACTTTATATAAAACAGAGAGTGGGGGAGTGTGTGATCTTTATATAAAACAGAGAGTGGGTGAACTCTATAGAAAACAGAGTGTGAGTGATTGTGTGAACTTTACTTAAAACTGATAGAGGGTGAGTGTGAGCACTTCATGTAAAACATAGACTGGTTGAGTGTGTGAACTTCATATAAAACAGAGAGTGGGTGAGTGTATGTACTTTATATAAAACAGAATGTGGTTGAGTGTGTGAACTTTATATGAAACAGGGTTGTGTGATTGTGTGCACTTTATATAAAACAGAGAGTGGGTGAGGATGTGCACTTTATAGTAAACCGATAGTGGGTGAGTACGTGAACTTTATATAGAACAGAGAGTGAGTGATTGTGTGCAATTTATATAAAGCACAGAGTGGATTAATGTGTGCACTTTATATAAAACAGAGAGTGGGTGAGTTTTTGAACTTTATAAAAAAAAGAGAGGGGGTGAGTGTGTGAACTTTATATAAAACAGAGAGTGGGTGAGTGTGTGCACTTTATATAAAACAGAGATTGGGTGATTTTGTGAACTTTATATCAAACAGAGAAGGGGTGAGTGTGTGAACTTTATATAAAACAAATAGTGAGTGAACTCTATAGAAAACAGTGTGAGTGAGTGTGTGAACTTTATTTAAAACTGATAGAGGGTGAGTGTGTGCACTTCATATGAAAGATAGACTGGATAAGTGTGTGAACTTTATATAAAACAGAGAGTGGGTGATTGTGTGCACTTTATATTAAAAAGAGAGTGGGTGATTGTGCGCACTTTATATAAAACAGAGAGTGGGTGAGTGTGTGCACATTATATAAAACAGAGAGTGGGTGATTGTGTGCACTTGATATAAAACAGAGAGTGGGTGAGTTTGTGAACTTTATATAAAACAGAGAGTGGGTGATTGTGTGCACATTATATAAAACAGAGAGTGGGTGAGGGTGTGATCTTTATATAAAACAGAGAGTGGGTGAACTCTGTAGAAAACAGAGAGTGAGTGAGTGTGTGAACTTTATTTAAAACTGATCGAGGGTGAGTGTGGGCACTTCATATAAAACATAGACTGGCTGAGTGTGTGAACTTTATATAAAACATAGAGTGGGAGATTGTGTGCACTTTATATAAAACAGAGAGTGGGTGATTGTGTGAACTTTATATAAAACAGGGAGTGGGTGAAGGTGTGAAATTTATATAAAACAGAGAGAGGTTAAGTGCGTAAACTTTATTTAAAACAGGGAGTTGGTGATTTTGTGCACTTTATATAAAACAGAGAGTGGGTGAGTGTGTGCACTTTATATAAAACAGAGATTGGGTGATTTTGTGAACTTTATATCAAACAGAGAAGGGGTGAGTGTGTGAACTTTATATAAAACAAATAGTGAGTGAACTCTATAGAAAACAGTGTGAGTGAGTGTGTGAACTTTATTTAAAACTGATAGAGGGTGAGTGTGTGCACTTCATATGAAAGATAGACTGGATAAGTGTGTGAACTTTATATAAAACAGAGAGTGGGTGATTGTGTGCACTTTATATTAAAAAGAGAGTGGGTGATTGTGCGCACTTTATATAAAACAGAGAGTGGGTGAGTGTGTGCACTTTATATTAAAAAGAGAGTGGGTGATTGTGTGCACTTTATATAAAACAGAGATTGGGTGAATGTGTGCACTTAATATGAAACAGAGAGTGGGTGAGTGTGTGAACTTTATATAAAACAGAGAGTGGGTGTGTGTGTGAAATTTACATAATACGGAGAGTGGATAAATGTGTGTGAACTGTTTGTAAAGCAGAGAGTGGGCGAGTGGGTGAACTTTATGTAAAACAGAGAGTGGGTGAGTGTGTGAACTTTATATAAAACAGAGAGTGGGTGATTGTGTGCACTTTATATAAAATAGAGTGTGGGTGAGTGTGTGAATGTTATATAAAACAGAGAGTGGGTGAGTGTGTGCACTTTATATGAAGCAGAGAGAGGGTGATTGTGCGCAATTTATATAAAGCAGAGAGTGGGTGATTGTGTGCACTTTATATAAAACAGAGAGTGGGTGAGGGTGTGAAATTTATATAAAACATTGAGAGGTTAAGTGCGTAAACTTTATTTAAAACAGGGAGTGGGTGATTTTGTGCACTTTATATAAAACAGAGTGTGGGTGAGTGTGTGGACTTCATATAAAACAGAGAGTGGGTGAGTGTGTGCACTCTATATTAAACCGATAGTGGGTGAGTATGTGAATTTTATATAGAACAGAGAGTGGGTGATTGTGTGCACTTTATATAAAACACAGGGTGGATTAATGTGAGCACTTTGTGTAAAACCGAGAGTGGGTGATTGTGTGCACTTTATATAAAACAGAGAGTGGGTGAGTGTGTGCACATTATATAAAACAGAGAGTGAGTGAGTGTGTGAACTTTATTTAAAACTGATCGAGGGTGAGTGTGGGCACTTCATATAAAACATAGACTGGCTGAGTGTGTGAACTTTATATAAAACATAGAGTGGGAGATTGTGTGCACTTTATATAAAACAGAGAGTGGGTGATTGTGTGAACTTTATATAAAACAGGGAGTGGGTGAAGGTGTGAAATTTATATAAAACAGAGAGAGGTTAAGTGCGTAAACTTTATTTAAAACAGGGAGTTGGTGATTTTGTGCACTTTATATAAAACAGAGAGTGGGTGAGTGTGTGCACTTTATATAAAACAGAGATTGGGTGATTTTGTGAACTTTATATCAAACAGAGAAGGGGTGAGTGTGTGAACTTTATATAAAACAAATAGTGAGTGAACTCTATAGAAAACAGTGTGAGTGAGTGTGTGAACTTTATTTAAAACTGATAGAGGGTGAGTGTGTGCACTTCATATGAAAGATAGACTGGATAAGTGTGTGAACTTTATATAAAACAGAGAGTGGGTGATTGTGTGCACTTTATATTAAAAAGAGAGTGGGTGATTGTGCGCACTTTATATAAAACAGAGAGTGGGTGAGTGTGTGCACTTTATATTAAAAAGAGAGTGGGTGATTGTGTGCACTTTATATAAAACAGAGATTGGGTGAATGTGTGCACTTAATATGAAACAGAGAGTGGGTGAGTGTGTGAACTTTATATAAAACAGAGAGTGGGTGTGTGTGTGAAATTTACATAATACGGAGAGTGGATAAATGTGTGTGAACTGTTTGTAAAGCAGAGAGTGGGCGAGTGGGTGAACTTTATGTAAAACAGAGAGTGGGTGAGTGTGTGAACTTTATATAAAACAGAGAGTGGGTGATTGTGTGCACTTTATATAAAATAGAGTGTGGGTGAGTGTGTGAATGTTATATAAAACAGAGAGTGGGTGAGTGTGTGCACTTTATATGAAGCAGAGAGAGGGTGATTGTGCGCAATTTATATAAAGCAGAGAGTGGGTGATTGTGTGCACTTTATATAAAACAGAGAGTGGGTGAGGGTGTGAAATTTATATAAAACATTGAGAGGTTAAGTGCGTAAACTTTATTTAAAACAGGGAGTGGGTGATTTTGTGCACTTTATATAAAACAGAGTGTGGGTGAGTGTGTGGACTTCATATAAAACAGAGAGTGGGTGAGTGTGTGCACTCTATATTAAACCGATAGTGGGTGAGTATGTGAATTTTATATAGAACAGAGAGTGGGTGATTGTGTGCACTTTATATAAAACACAGGGTGGATTAATGTGAGCACTTTGTGTAAAACCGAGAGTGGGTGATTGTGTGCACTTTATATAAAACAGAGAGTGGGTGAGTGTGTGCACATTATATAAAACAGAGAGTGGGTGATTGTGTGCACTTGATATAAACAAGAGGTAGAGTGTGTGCACTTTAAGAGTGTGTGAACTTTATATAAAACAGAGTCTGGTTGATTGTGTGCACGTTATATAAAACAGAGAGTGGGTGAGTTTGTGCACTTTATTTAAAACAGAGATTGGGTGAATGAGTGCAATTTATATAAAACAGAGAGTGGGTGAGTGTGTGAACTTTATATAAAACAGATAGTGAGTGAGTGTGTGAACTTTATATAAAACAGAGAGTGGGGGAATGTGTGATCTTTATATAAAACAGAGAGTGGGTGAGTGTGTGAACTTTATATAAAACAGAGAGTGGGTGAGTGTGTGATCTTTATATAAAACAGAGAGTGGGTGAACTCTATAGAAAACAGAGAGTGAGTGATTGTGTGAACTTTATTTAAAACTGATAGAGGGTGTGTGTGTGCACTTCATATAAAACATAGACTGGTTGAGTGTGTGTGAACTTCATATAAAACAGAGAATGGGTGAGTGTATGTACTTTATATAAAACAGAGTGTGGTTGAGTGTGTGAACTTTATATGAAACAGGGTTGGGTGATTGTTTGCACTTTGTATAAAACAGAGAGTGGGTGAGTGTGTGAACTTTATATAAAACAGAGAGGGGGTGTTTGTGTGCACTTTATATAAAACAGAGAGTGGGTGAGGGTTTGACCTTGATATAAAACAGAGATTGGGTGAGTGTACGCACTTTATATAAAACAGAGAGTGGGTGATTGTGTGCACTTTCTATTAAAAAGAGAGTGTTTGAGTGTGTGAACTTTATATGAAACAGAGTGTAGGTGATTGTGTGCACTTTATATGAAACAGAGAGTGGGTGAGTGTGTGCACTTTATATAAAACAGAGATTGGGTGAATGTGTGCACTTAATATAAAACAGAGAGTGGGTGAGTGTGTGAACTTTATATAAAACAGAGAGTGGGTGTGTGTGTGAAATTTACATAATACAGAGAGTGGATAAATGTGTGTGAACTGTTTGTAAAGCAGAGAGTGGGCGAGTGGGTGAACTTTATGTAAAACAGAGAGTGGGTGAGTGTGTGAACTTTATATAAAACAGAGAGTGGGTGATTGTGTGCACTTTATATAAAATAGAGTGTGGGTGAGTGTGTGAATGTTATATAAAACAGAGAGTGGGTGAGTGTGTGCACTTTATATGAAGCAGAGAGAGGGTGATTGTGCGCACTTTATATAAAGCAGAGAGTGGGTGATTGTGTGCACTTTATATAAAACAGAGAGTGGGTGAGTGTGTGGACTTCATATAAAACAGAGAGTGGGTGAGTGTGTGCACTCTATATTAAACCGATAGTGGGTGAGTATGTGAATTTTATATAGAACAGAGAGTGGGTGATTGTGTGCACTTTATATAAAACACAGGGTGGATAAATGTGAGCACTTTGTGTAAAACCGAGAGTGGGTGATTGTGTGCACTTTATATAAAACAGAGAGTGGGTGAGTGTGTGCACATTATATAAAACAGAGAGTGGGTGATTGTGTGCACTTGATATAAAACAGAGAGTGGGTGAGTTTGTGAACTTTATATAAAACAGAGAGTGGGTGATTGTGTGCACATTATATAAAACAGAGAGTGGGTGAGGGTGTGATCTTTATATAAAACAGAGAGTGGGTGAACTCTGTAGAAAACAGAGAGTGAGTGAGTGTGTGAACTTTATTTAAAACTGATCGAGGGTGAGTGTGGGCACTTCATATAAAACATAGACTGGCTGAGTGTGTGAACTTTATATAAAACATAGAGTGGGAGATTGTGTGCACTTTATATAAAACAGAGAGTGGGTGATTGTGTGAACTTTATATAAAACAGAGAGTGGGTGAAGGTGTGAAATTTATATAAAACAGAGAGAGGTTAAGTGCGTAAACTTTTTTTAAAACAGGGAGTTGGTGATTTTGTGCACTTTATATAAAACAGAGAGTGGGTGAGTGTGTGGACTTTATATAAAACAGAGAGTGGGTGAGTGTGTGCACTCTATATTAAACCGATAGTGGGTGAGTATGTGAACTTTATATAGAACAGAGAGTGGGTGATTTTGTGCACTTTATATAAAACACAGGGTGGATTAATGTGTGCACTTTGTGTAAAACCGAGAGTGGGTGATTGTGTGCACTTTATATAAAACAGAGAGTGGGTGAGTTTGTGAACTTTATATAAAACAGAGATGGGGTGAGTGTGTGTACTTTATATAAAACAGAGAGTGGGTGAGTGTGTGCACTTTATATAAAACAGAGAGTGGGTGAGTGTGTGAACTTTATATAAAACAGAGAGTGTGTGATTGTGTGCACTTTATTTAAAACAGATAGTGTTTGAGTGTGTGAACTTTATATAAAACAGAGTCTGGTTGATTGTGTGCACGTTATATAAAACAGAGAGTGGGTGAGTTTGTGCACTTTATATAAAACAGAGATTGGGTGAATGAGTGCAATTTATATAAAACAGAGAGTGGGTGAGTGTGTGAACTTTATATAAAACAGATAGTGAGTGAGTGTGTGAACTTTATATAAAACAGACAGTGGGGGAGTGAGTGATCTTTATATAAAACAGAGAGTGGGTGATTGATTGCACATTATTTAATACAGAGAGTGGGTTTGTGTGTGAACTCTATATAAAACAGAGAGTGCTTGATTGTGTGCACTTTATATAAGACAGAGAGTGGGTGAGGGTGTGAATGTTATATAAAACAGAGAGTGGGTGAGTGTGTGCACTTTATATAAAACAGAGAGTGGGTGATTGTGTGAACTTTATATAAAACAGAGAGTGGGTGAGGGTGTGAAATTTATATAAAACAGAGAAAGGTTAAGTGCGTAAACTTTATTTAAAACAGGGAGTGGGTGATTTTGTGCACTTTATATAAAACAGAGAGTGGGTGAGTGTGTGGACTTTATATAAAACAGAGAGTGGGTGAGTGTGTGCAATCTATATTAAACCGATAGTGGGTGAGTATGTGAACTTTATATAGAACAGAGAGTGGTTGATTGTGTGCACTTTATATAAAACACAGGGTGGATTAATGTGTGCACTTTGTGTTAAACCGAGATTGGGTGATTGTGTGCACTTTATATAAAACAGAGAGTGGGAGAGTTTTTGAACTTTATATAAAACACGGAGGGGGTGAGTGTGTGTACTTTATATAAAACAAAGAGTGGGTGAGTGTGTGCACTTTAAATAAAACAGAGAGTGGGTGATTTTGTGAACTTTATATAAAACAGAGAAGGGGTGAGTGTGTGAACTTTATATAAATCAGGGTTGGGTGATTGTGTGCACTTTGTATAAAACAGAGAGTGGGTGAGGGTTTGAACTTTGTATAAAACAAAGAGTGGTTGAGTGTGTGCACTTTATATAAAACAGAGAGTGTGTGATTGTGTGCACTTTATTTAAAACAGATACTGTTTGAGTGTGTGAACTGTATATAAAACAGAGTCTGGTTGATTGTGTGCACGTTATATAAAACAGAGAGTGGGTGAGTTTGTGCACCTTATTTAAAACAGAGATTGGGTGAATGAGTGCAATTTATATAAAACAGAGAGTGGGTGAGTGTGTGAACTTGATATAAAACAGAGAGTGGGTGAGTGTGTGAACTTTATATAAAACAGATAGTGAGTGAGTGTGTGAACTTTATATAAAACAGAGAGTGGGGGAGTGTGTGATCTTTATATAAAACAGAGAGTGGGTGAACTCTATAGAAAACAGAGAGTGAGTGATTGTGTGAACTTTATTTAAAACTGATAGAGGGTGTGTGTGTGCACTTCATATAAAACATAGACTGGTTGAGTGTGTGTGAACTTCATATAAAACAGAGAATGGGTGAGTGTATGTACTTTATATAAAACAGAGTGTGGTTGAGTGTGTGAACTTTATATGAAACAGGGTTGGGTGATTGTTTCCACTTTGTATAAAACAGAGAGTGGGTGAGTGTGTGAACTTTATATAAAACAGAGAGTGGGTGTTTGTGTGCACTTTATATAAAACAGAGAGTGGGTGAGGGTTTGACCTTGATATAAAACAGAGATTGGGTGAGTGTACGCACTTTATATAAAACAGAGAGTGGGTGATTGTGTGCACTTTCTATTAAAAAGAGAGTGTTTGAGTGTGTGAACTTTATATGAAACAGAGTGTAGGTGATTGTGTGCACTTTATATGAAACAGAGAGTGGGTGAGTGTGTGCACTTTATATAAAACAGAGATTTGGTGAATGTGTGCACTTAATATAAAACATAGACTGGTTGAGTGTGTGAACTTTATATAAAACAGAGAGTGGGTGAGTGTGTGAACTTTTTATAAAACAGAGAGTGGGTGTGTGTGTGAACTTTACATAAAACAGAGAGTGGATAAGTGTGTGTGAACTGTTTGTAAAGCAGAGAGTGGGCGAGTGGGTGAACTTTATGTAAAACAGAGAGTGGGTGAGTGTGTGAACTTTATATAAAACGGAGAGTGGGTGAATGTGTGCACTTTATATAGAATAGTGTGTGGGTGAGTGTGTGCACTTTATATAAAACAGAGAGTTGGTGATTGTTTGCACATTATTTAATACAGAGGGTGGGTTTGTGTGTGAACTTTATTTAAAACAGAGAGTGCGTGATTGTGTGCACTTTATAAAAAACAGAGAGTGGGTGAGGCTCTGAATGTTATATAAAACAGAGAGAGGTTAAGGGCGTAAACTTTATTTAAAACAGGGAGTGGGTTAATTTTGTGCACTTTATATAAAACAGAGAGTGGGTGAGGGTGTGAATGTTATATAAAACAGAGAGTGGGTGAGTGTGTGCACTTTATATAAAACAGAGAGTGGGTGATTGTGTGCACTTTATATAAAACAGGGAGTGGGTGAAGGTGTGAAATTTATATAAAACAGAGAGAGGTTAAGTGCGTAAACTTTATTTAAAACAGGGAGTGGGTGATTTTGTGCACTTTATATAAAACAGAGAGTGGGTGAGTGTGTGCACTCTATATTAAACCGATAGTGGGTGAGTATGTGAACTTTATATAGAACAGAGAGTGGGTGATTGTGTGCACTTTATATAAAACACAGGGTGGATTAATGTGTGCACTTTGTGTAAAACCGAGAGTGGGTGATTGTGTGCACTTTATATAAAACAGAGAGTGGGTGAGTTTTTGAACTTTATATAAAACAGAGAGCGGGTGAGTGTGTGTACTTTATATAAAACAGCGAGTGTGTGATTGTGTGCACTTTATTTAAAACAGATAGTGTTAGAGTGTGTGAACTTTATATAAAACAGAGTCTGGTTGATTGTGTGCCCGTTATATAAAACAGAGAGTGGGTGAGTTTGTGCACTTTATATAAAACAGAGATTGGGTGAATGAGTGCAATTTATATAAAACAGAGAGTGGGTGAGTGTGTGAACTTGATATAAAACAGAGAGTGGGTGAGTGTGTGAACTTTACATAAAACAGATAGTGGGTGAGTGTGTGAACTTTATATAAAACAGAGAGTGGGGGAGTGTGTGATCTTTATATAAAACAGAGAGTGGGTGATTGTTTGCACATTATTTAATACAGAGAGTGGGTGTGTGTGTGAACTCTATATAAAACAGAGAGTGCTTGATTGTGTGCACTTTATATAAGACAGTGAGTGGGTGAGGGTGTGAATGTTATATAAAACAGAGAGTGGGTGAGTATGTGCACTTTATATAAAACAGAGAGTGGGTGATTGTGTGCACTTTATATAAAACAGAGAGTGGGTGAGGGTGTGAAATTTATATAAAACAGAGAGAGGTTAAGTGCATAAACTTTATTTAAAACAGG
Source organism: Carcharodon carcharias (assembly GCF_017639515.1). Classification (NCBI taxonomy): domain Eukaryota; kingdom Metazoa; phylum Chordata; class Chondrichthyes; order Lamniformes; family Lamnidae; genus Carcharodon; species Carcharodon carcharias. The sequence goes on from NW_024470695.1 coordinate 283,994, forward strand.
GAGTGGGTGATTTTGTGCACTTTATATAAAACAGAGAGTGGGTGAGTGTGTGGACTTTATATAAAACAGAGAGTGGGTGAGTGTGTACACTCTATATTAAACCGATAGTGGGTGAGTATGTGAACTTTATATAGAACAGAGAGTGGGTGATTGTGTGCACTTTATATAAAACACAGGGTGGATTAATGTGTGCACTTTGTGTTAAACCGAGATTGTGTGATTGTGTGCACTTTATATAAAACAGAGAGTGGGTGAGTTTTTGAACTTTATTTAAAACAGAGAGGGGGTGAGTGTGTGTACTTTATATAAAACAGAGAGTGGGTGAGTGTGTGCACTTTAAATAAAACAGAGAGTGGGTGATTTTGTGAACTTTATATAAAACAGAGAAGGGGTGAGTGTGTGAACTTTATATAAATCAGGGTTGGGTGATTGTGTGCACTTTGTATAAAACAGAGAGTGGGTGAGGGTTTGAACTTTGTATAAAACAAAGAGTGGTTGAGTGTGTGCACTTTATATAAAACAGAGAGTGTGTGATTGTGTGCACTTTATTTAAAACAGATAGTGTTTGAGTGTGTGAACTTTATATAAAACAGAGTCTGGTTGATTGTGTGCACGTTATATAAAACAGAGAGTGGGTGAGTTTGTGCACTTTATATAAAACAGAGATTGGGTGAATGAGTGCAATTTATATAAAACAGAGAGTGGGTGAGTGTGTGAACTTGATCTAAAACAGAGAGTGGGTGAGTGTGTGAACTTTATATAAAACAGATAGTGAGTGAGTGTGTGAACTTTATATAAAACAGAGAGTGGGGGAATGTGTGATCTTTATATAAAACAGAGTGGGTGAACTCTATAGAAAACAGAGAGTGAGTGATTGTGTGAACTTTATTTAAAACTGATAGAGGGTGAGTGTGTGCACTTCATATAAAACATAGACTGGTTGAGTGTGTGAACTTCATATAAAACAGAGAGTGGCTGAGTGTATGTACTTTATATAAAACAAAGTGTGGTTGAGTGTGTGAACTTTATATGAAACAGGGTTGGGTGATTGTGTGCACTTTGTATAAAACAGAGAGTGGGTGAGTGTGTGAACTTTATATAAAACAGAGTGTAGGTGATTGTGTGCACTTTGTATAAAACAGAGAGTGGGTGAGTGTGTGCACTTTATATAAAACAGAGAGTGGGTGAGGGTTTGACCTTGATATAAAACAGAGAGTGGGTGGGTGTATGCACTTTATATAAAACAGAGTGTGGGTGATTGTGTGTACTTTCTATTAAAAAGAGAGTGTTTGAGTGTGTGAACTTTATATGAAACAGAGTGTAGGTGATTGTGTGCACTTTATATGAAACAGAGAGTGGGTGAGTGTGTGCACTTTATATAAAACAGAGATTGGGTGAATGTGTGCACTTAATATAAAACATAGATGGTTGAGTGTGTGAACTTTATATAAAACAGAGAGTGGGTGAGTGTGTGAAATTTATATAAAACAGAGAGTGGGTGTGTGTGTGAACTTTACATAAAACAGAGAGTGGATAAGTGTGTGTGAACTGTTTGTAAAGCAGAGAGTGGGCGAGTGGGTGAACTTTATGTAAAACAGAGAGTGGGTGAGTGTGTGAACTTTATATAAAACGGAGAGTGGGTGAATGTGTGCACTTTATATAGAATAGAGTGTGGGTGAGTGTGTGCACTTTATATAAAACAGAGAGTTGATGATTGTTTGCACATTATTTAATACAGAGGGTGGGTTTGTGTGTGAACTTTATTTAAAACAGAGAGTGCGTGATTGTGCGCACTTTATAAAAAACAGAGAGTGGGTGAGGCTGTGAATGTTATGTAAAACAGAGAGAGGTTAAGTGCGTAAACTTTATTTAAAACAGGGAGTGGGTTAATTTTGTGCACTTTATATAAAACAGAGAGTGGGTGAGGGTGTGAATGTTATATAAAACAGAGAGTGGGTGAGTGTGTGCACTTTATATAAAACAGGGAGTGGGTGAAGGTGTGAAATTTATATAAAACAGAGAGAGGTTAAGTGCGTAAACTTTATTTAAAACAGGGAGTGGGTGATTTTGTGCACTTTATATAAAACAGAGAGTGGGTGAGTGTGTGGACTTTATATAAAACAGAGAGTGGGTGAGTGTGTGCACTCTATATTAAACCGATAGTGGGTGAGTATGTGAACTTTATATAGAACAGAGAGTGGGTGATTGTGTGCACTTTATATAAAACACAGGGTGGATTAATGTGTGCACTTTGTGTAAAACCGAGAGTGGGTGATTGTGTGCACTTTATATAAAACAGAGAGGGGGTGAGTGTGTGTACTTTATATAAAACAGAGAGTGTGTGATTGTGTGCACTTTATTTAAAACAGATAGTGTTAGAGTGTGTGAACTTTATATAAAACAGAGTCTGGTTGATTGTGTGCACGTTATATAAAACAGAGAGTGGGTGAGTTTGTGCACTTTATATAAAACAGAGATTGGGTGAATGAGTGCAATTTATATAAAACAGAGAGTGGGTGAGTGTGTGAACTTGATCTAAAACAGAGAGTGGGTGAGTGTGTGAACTTTATATAAAACAGATAGTGAGTGAGTGTGTGAACTTTATATAAAACAGAGATTGGGGGAGTGTGTGATCTTCATATAAAACAGAGAGTGGGTGAACTCTATAGAAAACAGAGAGTGAGTGATTGTGTGAACTTTATTTAAAACTGATAGAGGGTGAGTGTGTGCACTTCATATAAAACATAGACTGGTTGAGTGTGTGAACTTCATATAAAACAGAGAGTGGGTGAGTGTATGTACTTTATATAAAACAGAGTGTGGTTGAGTGTGTGAACTTTATATGAAACAGGGTTGGGTGATTGTGTGCACTTTGTATAAAACAGAGAGTGGGTGAGTGTGTGAACTTTACATAAAACAGAGAGTGGGTGATTGTGTGCACTTTATATAAAACAGAGAGTGGGTGAGGGTTTGACCTTGATATAAAACAGAGAGTGGGTGGGTGTATGCACTTTATATAAAACAGAGAGTGGGTGATTGTGTGTACTTTCTATTAAAAAGAGAGTGTTTGAGTGTGTGAACTTTATATGAAACAGAGTGTAGGTGATTGTGTGCACTTTATATGAAACAGAGAGTGGGTGAGTGTGTGCACTTTATATAAAACAGAGATTGGGTGAATGTGTGCACTTAATATAAAACATAGACTGGTTGAGTGTGTGAACTTTATATAAAACAGAGAGTGGGTGAGTGTGTGAACTTTATATAAAACAGAGAGTGGGTGTGTGTGTGAACTTTACATAAAACAGAGAGTGGATAAGTGTGTGTGAACTGTTTGTAAAGCAGAGAGTGGGCGAGTGGGTGAACTTTATGTAAAACAAAGAGTGGGTGAGTGTGTGAACTTTATATAAAACGGAGAGTGGGTGAATGTGTGCACTTTATATAGAATAGAGTGTGGGTGAGTGTGTGCACTTTATATAAAACAGAGAGTTGATGATTGTTTGCACATTATTTAATACAGAGGCTGGGTTTGTGTGTGAACTTTATTTAAAACAGAGAGTGCGTGATTGTGCGCACTTTATAAAAAACAGAGAGTGGGTGAGGCTGTGAATGTTATGTAAAACAGAGAGAGGTTAAGTGCGTAAACTTTATTTAAAACAGGGAGTGGGTTAATTTTGTGCACTTTATATAAAACAGAGAGTGGGTGAGGGTGTGAATGTTATATAAAACAGAGAGTGGGTGAGTGTGTGCACTTTATATAAAACAGGGAGTGGGTGAAGGTGTGAAATTTATATAAAACAGAGAGAGGTTAAGTGCGTAAACTTTATTTAAAACTGGGAGTGGGTGATTTTGTGCACTTTATATAAAACAGAGAGTGGGTGAGTGTGTGGACTTTATATAAAACAGAGAGTGGGTGAGTGTGTGCACTCTATATTAAACCGATAGTGGGTGAGTATGTGAACTTTATATAGAACAGAGAGTGGGTGATTGTGTGCACTTTATATAAAACACAGGGTGGATTAATGTGTGCACTTTGTGTAAAACCGAGAGTGGGTGATTGTGTGCACTTTATATAAAACAGAGAGGGGGTGAGTGTGTGTACTTTATATAAAATAGAGAGTGTGTGATTGTGTGCACTTTATTTAAAACAGATAGTGTTAGAGTGTGTGAACTTTATATAAAACAGAGTCTGGTTGATTGTGTGCACGTTATATAAAACAGAGAGTGGGTGAGTTTGTGCACTTTATATAAAACAGAGATTGGGTGAATGAGTGCAATTTATATAAAACAGAGAGTGGGTGAGTGTGTGAACTTGATCTAAAACAGAGAGTGGGGGAGTGTGTGAACTTTATATAAAACAGATAGTGAGTGAGTGTGTGAACTTTATATAAAACAGAGATTGGGGGAGTGTGTGATCTTCATATAAAACAGAGAGTGGGTGAACTCTATAGAAAACAGAGAGTGAGTGATTGTGTGAACTTTATTTAAAACTGATAGAGGGTGAGTGTGTGCACTTCATATAAAACATAGACTGGTTGAGTGTGTGAACTTCATATAAAACAGAGAGTGGGTGAGTGTATGTACTTTATATAAAACAGAGTGTGGTTGAGTGTGTGAACTTTATATGAAACAGGGTTGGGTGATTGTGTGCACTTTGTATAAAACAGAGAGTGGGTGAGTGTGTGAACTTTACATAAAACAGAGAGTGGGTGATTGTGTGCACTTTATATAAAACAGAGAGTGGGTGAGGGTTTGACCTTGATATAAAACAGAGTTTGGGTGAGTGTATGCACTTTATATAAAACAGAGAGTGGGTGATTGTGTGCACTTTCTATTAAAAAGAGAGTGTTTGAGTGTGTGAACTTTATATGAAACAGAGTGTAGGTGATTGTGTGCACTTTATATGAAACAGAGAGTGGGTGAGTGTGTGCACTTTATATAAAACAGAGATTGGGTGAATGTGTGCACTTAATATAAAACATAGAGTGGGTGAGTGTGTGCACTTTATATAAAACAGAGATTGGGTGAATGTGTGCACTTAATATAAACCATAGACTGGTTGAGTGCGTGAACTTTATATAAAACAGAGAGTGGGTGAGTGTGTGAACTTTATATAAAACAGAGAGTGGGTGTGTGTGTGAACTTTACATAAAACAGAGAGTGGATAAGTGTGTGTGAACTGTTTGTAAAGCAGAGAGTGGGCGAGTGGGTGAACTTTATGTAAAACAGAGAGTGGGTGAGTGTGTGAACTTTATATAAAACGGAGAGTGGGTGAATGTGTGCACTTTATATAGAATAGAGTGTGGGTGAGTGTGTGCACTTTATATAAAACAGAGAGTTGGTGATTGTTTGCACATTATTTAATACAGAGAGAATGTTTGTGTGTGAACTTTATTTAAAACAGAGTTTCGTGATTGTGTGCACTTTATAAAAAACAGAGAGTGGGTGAGGCTGTGAATGTTATATAAAACAGAGAGAGGTTAAGTGCGTAAACTTTATTTAAAACAGGGAGTGGGTTAATTTTGTGCACTCTATATAAAACAGAGAGTGGGTGAGGGTGTGAATGTTATATAAAACAGAGAGTGGGTGAGTGTGTGCACTTTATATAAAACAGAGAGTGGGTGATTGTGTGTACTTTACATAAAACAGGGAGTGGGTGAAGGTGTGAAATTTATATAAAACAGAGAGAGGTTAAGTGCGTAAACTTTATTTAAAACAGGGAGTGGGTGATTTTGTGCACTTTATATAAAACAGAGAGTGGGTGAGTGTGTGGACTTGATATAAAACAGAGAGTGGGTGAGTGTGTGCACTCGAAATTAAACCGATAGTGGGTGAGTATGTGAACTTTATATAGAACAGAGTGTGGGTGATTGTGTGCACTTTATATAAAACACAGGGTGGATTAATGTGTGCGCTTTGTGTAAAACCGAGAGTGGGTGATTGTGTGCACTTTGTATAAAACAGAGAGTGGGTGAGTTTTTGAACTTTATATAAAACAGAGAGGGGGTGAGTGTGTGTACTTTATATAAAACAGAGAGTGTGTGATTGTGGGCACTTTATTTAAAACAGATAGTGTTAGAGTGTGTGAACTCTATATGAAACAGAGTCTGGTTGATTGTGTGCACGTTATATAAAACAGAGAGTGGGTGAGTTTGTGCACTTTATATAAAACAGAGATTGGGTGAATGAGTGCAATTTATATAAAACAGAGAGTGGGTGAGTGTGTGAACTTTATATAAAACAGATAGTGAGTGAGTGTGTGAACTTTATATAAAACAGAGAGTGGGGGAGTGTGTGATCTTTATATAAAACAGAGAGTGGGTGAACTCTATAGAAAACAGAGAGTGAGTGATTGTGTGAACTTTACTTAAAACTGATAGAGGTTGAGTGTGAGCACTTCATATAAAACATAGACTGGTTGAGTGTGTGAACTTCATATAAAACAGAGAGTGGGTGAGTGTATGTACTTTATATAAAACAGAATGTGGTTGAGTGTGTGAACTTTATATGAAACAGGGTTGTGTGATTGTATGCACTTTATATAAAACAGAGAGTGGGTGAGGGTGTGCACTTTATAGTAAACCGATTGTGGGTGAGTATGTGAACTTTATATAGAACAGAGAGTGAGTGATTGTGTGCAATTTATATAAAGCACAGAGTGGATTAATGTGTGCACTTGGTGTAAAACCGAGAGTGGGTGATTGTGTGCACTTTATATAAAACAGAGAGTGGGTGAGTTTTTGAACTTTATATTAAAAAGAGAGGGGGTGAGTGTGTGAACTTTATATAAAACAGAGAGTGGGTGAGTGTGTGCACTTTATATAAAACAGAGAGTCGGTGATTTTGTGAACTTTATATCAAACAGAGAAGGGGTGAGTGTGTGAACTTCATATAAAACAAATAGTGAGTGAACTCTATAGAAAACAGTGTGAGTGAGTGTGTGAACTTTATTTAAAACTGATAGAGGGTGAGTGTGTGCATTTCATATGAAAGATAGACTGGATAAGTGTTTGAACTTTATATAAAACAGAGAGTGGGTGATTGTGTGCACTTTATATTAAAAAGAGAGTGGGTGATTGTGCGCACTTTATATAAAACAGAGAGTGGATGAGTGTGTGCACTTTATATTAAAAAGAGAGTGGGTGATTGTGTGCACTTTATATAAAACAGAGATTGGGTGAATGTGTGCACTTAATATAAAACAGAGAGTGGGTGAGTGTGTGAACTTTATATAAAACAGAGAGTGGGTGTGTGTGTGAAATTTACATAAAACAGAGAGTGGATAAGTGTGTGTGAACTGTTTGTAAAGCAGAGAGTGGGCGAGTGGGTGAACTTTATGTAAAACAGAGAGTGGGTGAGTGTGTGAACTTTATATAAAACAGAGAGTGGGTGATTGTGTGCACTTTATATAAAATAGAGTGTGGGTGAGTGTGTGAATGTTATATAAAACAGAGAGTGGGTGAGTGTGTGCACTTTATATAAAGCAGAAAGTGGGTGATTGTGTGCACTTTATATAAAACAGAGAGTGGGTGAGGGTGTGAAATTTATATAAAACATTGAGAGGTTAAGTGCGTAAACTTTATTTAAAACAGGGAGTGGGTGATTTTGTGCACTTTATATAAAACAGAGAGTGGGTGAGTGTGTGGACTTTATATAAAACAGAGAGTGGGTGAGTGTGTGCACTCTATATTAAACCGATAGTGGGTGAGTATGTGAACTTTATATAGAACAGAGAGTGGGTGATTGTGTGCACTTTATATAAAACACAGGGTGGATTAATGTGTGCACTTTGTGTAAAACCGAGAGTGGGTGATTGTGTGCACTTTATATAAAACAGAGAGTGGGTGAGTTTTTGAACTTTATATAAAACAGAGAGGGGGTGAGTGTGTGTACTTTATATAAATCAGAGAGTGTGTGATTGTGTGCACTTTATATAAAACAGATAGTGTTAGAGTGTGTGAACTTTATATAAAACAGAGTCTGGTTGATTGTGCGCACGTTATATAAAACAGAGAGTGTGTGAGTTTGTGCACTTTATATAAAACAGAGATTGGGTGAATGAGTGCAATTTATATAAAACAGAGAGTGGGTGAGTGTGTGAACTTGATCTAAAACAGAGAGTGGGTGAGTGTGTGAACTTTATATAAAACAGATAGTGAGTGAGTGTGTGAACTTTATATAAAACAGAGAGTGGGGGAGTGTGTGATCTTTATATAAAACAGAGAGTGGGTGAACTCTATAGAAAACAGAGAGTGAGTGATTGTGTGAACTTTATTTAAAACTGATAGAGGGTGAGTGTGTGCACTTCATATGAAAGATAGACTGGTTAAGTGTGTGAACTTTATATAAAACAGAGAGTGGGTGATTGTGTGCACTTTATATTAAAAAGAGAGTGGGTGATTGTGCGCACTTTATATAAAACAGAGAGTGGGTGAGTGTGTGCACTTTATATTAAAAAGAGAGTGGGTGATTGTGTGCACTTTATATAAAACAGAGATTGGGTGAATGTGTGCACTTAATATAAAACAGAGAGTGGGTGAGTTTGTGAACTTTATATAAAACAGAGAGTGGGTGTGTGTGTGAAATTTACATAAAACAGAGAGTGGATAATTTTGTGTGAACTGTTTGTAAAGCAGAGAGTGGGCGAGTGGGTGAACTTTATGTAAAACAGAGAGTGGGTGAGTGTGTGAACTTTATATAAAACAGAGAGTGGGTGATTGTGTGCACTTTATATAAAATAGAGTGTGGGTGAGTGTGTGAATGTTATATAAAACAGAGAGTGGGTGAGTGTGTGCACTTTATATACAGCAGAGAGTGGGTGATTGTGTGCACTCTATATAAAACAGAGAGTGGGTGAGGTTGTGAAATTTATATAAAACATTGAGAGGTTAAGTGCGTAAACTTTATTTAAAACAGGGAGTGGGTGATTTTGTGCACTTTATATAAAACAGAGAGTGGGTGAGTGTGTGGACTTTATATAAAACAGAGAGTGGGTGAGTGTGTGCACTCTATATTAAACCGATAGTGGGTGAGTATGTGAACTTTATATAGAACAGAGAGTGGGTGATTGTGTGCAATTTATTTAAAACACAGGGTGGATTAATGTGAGCACTTTGTGTAAAACCGAGAGTGGGTGATTGTGTGCACTTTATATAAAACAGAGAGTGGGTGAGTTTTTGAACTTTATATAAAACAGAGAGTGGGTGAGTGTGTGCTCTTTATATAAAACAGAGAGTTGGTGATTTTGTGAACTTTATATCAAACAGAGAAGGGGTGAGTGTGTGAACTTTATATAAAACAGATAGTGGGTGAACTCTATAGAAAACAGTGTGATTGAGTGTGTGAACTTTATTTAAAACTGATAGAGGGTGAATGTGTGCACTTCATATGAAACATAGACTGGATAAGTGTGAGAACTTCATATAAAACAGAGAGTGGGTGATTGTGTGCACTTTATATAAAACAGAGTGTGGGTGAGTTTGTGAACTTTATATAAAACAGAGAGTGGGTGTGTGTGTGAAATTTACATAAAACAGAGAGTGGATAAGTTTGTGTGAACTGTTTGTAAAGCAGAGAGTGGGCGAGTGGGTGAACTTTATGTAAAACAGAGAGTGGGTGAGTGTGTGAACTTTATATAAAACAGAGAGTGGGTGATTGTGTGCACTTTATATAAAATAGAGTGTGGGTGAGTGTGTGAATGTTATATAAAACAGAGAGTGGGTGAGTGTGTGCACTTTATATAAAGCAGAGAGTGGGTGATTGTGTGCACTCTATATAAAACAGAGAGTGGGTGAGGTTGTGAAATTTATATAAAACATTGAGAGGTTAAGTGCGTAAACTTTATTTAAAACAGGGAGTGGGTGATTTTGTGCACTTTATATAAAACAGAGAGTGGGTGAGTGTGTGGACTTTATATAAAACAGAGAGTGGGTGAGTGTGTGCACTCTATATTAAACCGATAGTGGGTGAGTATGTGAACCTTATATAGAACAGAGAGTGGGTGATTGTGTGCAATTTATATAAAACACAGGGTGGATTAATGTGAGCACTTTGTGTAAAACCGAGAGTGGGTGATTGTGTGCACTTTATATAAAACAGAGAGTGGGTGAGTTTTTGAACTTTATATAAAACAGAGAGGGGGTGAGTGTGTGTACTTTATATAAAACAGAGAGTGGGTGAGTGTGTGCTCTTTATATAAAACAGAGAGTTGGTGATTTTGTGAACTTTATATCAAACAGAGAAGGGGTGAGTGTGTGAACTTTATATAAAACAGATAGTGGGTGAACTCTATAGAAAACAGTGTGATTGAGTGTGTGAACTTTATTTAAAACTGATAGAGGGTGAATGTGTGCACTTCATATGAAACATAGACTGGATAAGTGTGAGAACTTCATATAAAACAGAGAGTGGGTGATTGTGTGCACTTTATATAAAACAGAGATTGGGTGAATGTGTGCACTTAATATAAAACAGAGAGTGGGTGAGTTTGTGAACTTTATATAAAACAGAGAGTGGGTGTGTGTGTGAAATTTACATAAAACAGAGAGTGGATAAGTTTGTGTGAACTGTTTGTAAAGCAGAGAGTGGGCGAGTGGGTGAACTTTATATAAAACAGAGAGTGGGTGAGTGTGTGGACTTTATATAAAACAGAGAGTGGGTGAGTGTGTGCACTCTATATTAAACCGATAGTGGGTGAGTATGTGAACTTTATATAGAACAGAGAGTGGGTGATTGTGTGCAATTTATTTAAAACACAGGGTGGATTAATGTGAGCACTTTGTGTAAAACCGAGAGTGGGTGATTGTGTGCACTTTATATAAAACAGAGAGTGGGTGAGTTTTTGAACTTTATATAAAACAGAGAGGGGGTGAGTGTGTGTACTTTATATAAAACAGAGAGTGGGTGAGTGTGTGCTCTTTATATAAAACAGAGAGTTGGTGATTTTGTGAACTTTATATCAAACAGAGAAGGGGTGAGTGTGTGAACTTTATATAAAACAGATAGTGGGTGAACTCTATAGAAAACAGTGTGATTGAGTGTGTGAACTTTATTTAAAACTGATAGAGGGTGAATGTGTGCACTTCATATGAAACATCGACTGGATAAGTGTGAGAACTTCATATAAAACAGAGAGTGGGTGATTGTGTGCACTTTATATAAAACAGAGTGTGGGTGAGTTTGTGAACTTTATATAAAACAGAGAGTGGGTGTGTGTGTGAAATTTACATAAAACAGAGAGTGGATAAGTTTGTGTGAACTGTTTGTAAAGCAGAGAGTGGGCGAGTGGGTGAACTTTATGTAAAACAGAGAGTGGGTGAGTGTGTGAACTTTATATAAAACAGAGAGTGGGTGATTGTGTGCACTTTATATAAAATAGAGTGTGGGTGAGTGTGTGAATGTTATATAAAACAGAGAGTGGGTGAGTGTGTGCACTTTATATAAAGCAGAGAGTGGGTGATTGTGTGCACTCTATATAAAACAGAGAGTGGGTGAGGTTGTGAAATTTATATAAAACATTGAGAGGTTAAGTGCGTAAACTTTATTTAAAACAGGGAGTGGGTGATTTTGTGCACTTTATATAAAACAGAGAGTGGGTGAGTGTGTGGACTTTATATAAAACAGAGAGTGGGTGAGTGTGTGCACTCTATATTAAACCGATAGTGGGTGAGTATGTGAACCTTATATAGAACAGAGAGTGGGTGATTGTGTGCAATTTATATAAAACACAGGGTGGATTAATGTGAGCACTTTGTGTAAAACCGAGAGTGGGTGATTGTGTGCACTTTATATAAAACAGAGAGTGGGTGAGTTTTTGAACTTTATATAAAACAGAGAGGGGGTGAGTGTGTGTACTTTATATAAAACAGAGAGTGGGTGAGTGTGTGCTCTTTATATAAAACAGAGAGTTGGTGATTTTGTGAACTTTATATCAAACAGAGAAGGGGTGAGTGTGTGAACTTTATATAAAACAGATAGTGGGTGAACTCTATAGAAAACAGTGTGATTGAGTGTGTGAACTTTATTTAAAACTGATAGAGGGTGAATGTGTGCACTTCATATGAAACATAGACTGGATAAGTGTGAGAACTTCATATAAAACAGAGAGTGGGTGATTGTGTGCACTTTATATAAAACAGAGATTGGGTGAATGTGTGCACTTAATATAAAACAGAGAGTGGGTGAGTTTGTGAACTTTATATAAAACAGAGAGTGGGTGTGTGTGTGAAATTTACATAAAACAGAGAGTGGATAAGTTTGTGTGAACTGTTTGTAAAGCAGAGAGTGGGCGAGTGGGTGAACTTTATGTAAAACAGAGAGTGGGTGAGTGTGTGAACTTTATATAAAACAGAGAGTGGGTGATTGTGTGCACTTTATATAAAATAGAGTGTGGGTGAGTGTGTGAATGTTATATAAAACAGAGAGTGGGTGAGTGTGTGCACTTTATATAAAGCAGAGAGTGGGTGATTGTGTGCACTCTATATAAAACAGAGAGTGGGTGAGGTTGTGAAATTTATATAAAACATTGAGAGGTTAAGTGCGTAAACTTTATTTAAAACAGGGAGTGGGTGATTTTGTGCACTTTATATAAAACAGAGAGTGGGTGAGTGTGTGGACTTTATATAAAACAGAGAGTGGGTGAGTGTGTGCACTCTATATTAAACCGATAGTGGGTGAGTATGTGAACCTTATATAGAACAGAGTGTGGGTGATTGTGTGCAATTTATATAAAACACAGGGTGGATTAATGTGAGCACTTTGTGTAAAACCGAGAGTGGGTGATTGTGTGCACTTTATATAAAACAGAGAGTGGGTGAGTTTTTGAACTTTATATAAAACAGAGAGGGGGTGAGTGTGTGTACTTTATATAAAACAGAGAGTGGGTGAGTGTGTGCTCTTTATATAAAACAGAGAGTTGGTGATTTTGTGAACTTTATATCAAACAGAGAAGGGGTGAGTGTGTGAACTTTATATAAAACAGATAGTGGGTGAACTCTATAGAAAACAGTGTGATTGAGTGTGTGAACTTTATTTAAAACTGATAGAGGGTGAATGTGTGCACTTCATATGAAACATAGACTGGATAAGTGTGAGAACTTCATATAAAACAGAGAGTGGGTGATTGTGTGCACTTTATATAAAACAGAGTGTGGGTGAGTGTGTGAACTTTATATAAAACAGAGAGTCTGTGATTGAGTGCACTTTATATAAAACTGAGATAGAGTGAGGGTGTGAACGTTATATAAAACAGAGGGTGGGTGATTGTGCGCACTTTATATAAAACAGATAATGGGTGAGTTTGTGAACTTTATATAAAACAGAGAGTGGGTGATTTTGTGAACTTTATATGAAACAGAGAGGGGGTGAGTGTGTGAACTTTATATAACACAGATAGTGGGTGAGTGTGTCAAATTTATAAAACAGAGTGAGGTTAAGTGCGTAAACTTTATTTAAAACAGGGATAGGTGATTTTGTGCACTTTGTATAAAACAGAGAGTGGGTGAGTGTGTGAACTTTATATAAAGTAAAGAGTGGGTGAGTGTGTGTACTTTATATAAAACAGAGAGTGTTTGTGTATGTGAACTTTATATAAAACAAAGAGTGGGGGAGTGTGTCGTCTTTAATGAAACAGAGATTGGGTGAACTCCAAAGAAAACAGAGAGTGAGTGAGTGTGTGAACTTTATTTAAAACTGATAGAGGGTGAGTGTGTGCACTTCATATAAAACATAGACTGGTTGAGTGTGTGAACTTTATATAAAACAGAGAGTGGATGATTGTGTGCACTTTATATAAGGCAGAGAGTGGGTGATTGTGTGAACTTTATGTAAAACATAAAGTGGTTGAGTGTGTGTACTTTATATAAAACAGAGTGCGGTTGAGTGTGTGAACTTTATATAAAACAGAGAGTGGGTGATTGTGTGAACCTTATTTAAAACAGAGAGTGTTTGAGTGTGTGAACTTTATATAAAACAGAGTCTGGTTGATTGTGTACACTTTATATTAAGCAGAGAGTGGGTGAGTTTGTGCACTTTATATAAAACAGAGATTGGGTGAATGTGCGCACTTTATATGAAACAGAGAGTGGGTGAGTGTGTGAACCTTACATAAAACAGAGAGTAGGTGATTGTGTGCACTTTATATAAAACAGAGTGTGGGTGATTGTGTGAACTTTATATAACACAGAGAGTGCATGAGTGTGTGAACTTTATTTAAAACAGAGATGGGTGAATGTGTGAACTTTATATAATGCAGAGAGTGGGAGACTGTGTGAACATTATATAAAACAGATAGTGGGTGAACTCTATAGAAAACAGAGAGTGAGTGAGTGTGTGAAATTTATATAAAACAGAGTTGCTGAGGGTTTGAACTTTATATAAAACAGAGAGTGGTTGAGTTTGTGCACTTTATATAAAACAGAGATTGGGTGAATGAGTGCGCTTTATATAAAACAGAGAGTGGGTGAGTGTGTGAACTTTATATAAAACAGATAGTGAGTGAGTGTGTGAACTTTATATAAAACAGAGAGTGGGGGAGTGTGTGATCTTTATATAAAACAGAGAGTGGGTGAACTCTATAGAAAACAGAGAGTGAGTGATTGTGTGAACTTTATTTAAAACTGATAGAGGATGAGTGTGTGCACTTCATATAAAACATAGACTGGTTGAGTGTGTGAACTTTATATAAAACGGAGAGTGGGTGAGTGTGTGAACTTTATTTAAAACTGATAGAGGGTGAGTGTGTGCACTTCATATAAAACATAGACTGGTTGAGTGTGTGAACTTTATATAAAACATAGAGTGGGAGATTGTGTGCACTTTATATAAAACAGAGAGTGGGTGATTGTGTGAACTTTATATAAAACAGAGAGTGGGTGAGTTTGTGTACTTTATATAAGACAGAGTGTGGTTGAGTGTGTGAACTTTATATAAACTGGGTTGGGTGATTGTTTGCACTTTGTATAAAACAGAGAGTGGGTGAGGGTTTGAACTTTATATAAAACACAGAGTGGGTGAGTGTGTGAACTTTATATAAATTAGAGTCTGGTTGATTGTGTGCGCGTTATATAAAACAGAGATTGGGTGAATGAGTGCACTTTATCTAAAACAGAGAGTGGGTGAGTGTGTGAACTTTATATAAAACAGATAGTGAGTGAGTGTGTGAACTTTATATAAAACAGAGAGTGGGGGAGTGTCTGATCTTTATATAAAACAGAGAGTGGGTGAGTGTGTGAACTTTATATAAAACAGAGAGTGAGTGATTGTGTGAACTTTATTTAAAACTGACAGAGGGTGAGTGTGTGCACTTCATATAAAACATAGACTGGTTGAGTGTGTGAACTTTATATAAAACATAGAGTGGGAGATTGTGTGCACTCAATATAAAACAGAGAGTTGGTGATTGTGTGAACTTTATATAAAACAGAGAGTGGCTGAGGGTGTGAATGTTATATAAAACAGAGAGAGGTTAAGTGCGTAAACTTTATTTAAAACAGGGAGTGGGTGATTTTGTGCACTTTATATCAAACAGGGAGTGGGTGAGTGTGTGAACTTTATATAAAAAAGAGAGCGTTTGAGTGTGTGAACTTTATATGAAAAAGAGTGCAGCAGATTGTGTGCACTTTATATGAAACAGAGCGTGGGTGAGTGGGTGCACTTTATATAAAACAAAGGTTGGGTGAATGTGTGCACTTTATATAAAACAGAGAGTGGGTGAGTGTGTGAACTTTATATAAAACAGAGAGTGGGTGAGTGTGTGAACTTTATGGAAAACAGAGAGTGGGTGATTGTGTGCACTTTAGATAAAACTGAGAGTGGGTGAGTGTGTGCACTTTATATTAAACAGAGAGTGGGTGATTGTGTGCACTTTATATAAAACAGAGAGGGGGCGAATTTGTGCACTTTATATAAAACAGAGAAGGGTTGAGTGTGTGAACTTTATTTAAAACAGAGAGTGGGTGAGTGTGTGTACTTTATATAAAACAGAGTGTGGTTGAGTGTGTGAACTTTATATAAATCAGGGTTGGGTGATTGTGTGCACTTTATATAAAACAGAGTGGGTGATTGTGTGCACTTTACATAAAAAAGAGAGTGTTTGAGTCTGTGAACTTTATATAAAACAGAGAGTGGGTGATTGTGTGCACTTTATAGAAAACAGAGAGTGGGTGATTGTGTGCACTTTAGATAAAACTGAGAGTGGGTGAGTGTGTGCACTTTATATTAAACAGAGAGTGGGTGATTGTGTGCACTTTATATAAAACAGAGAGGGGGTGAATTTGTGCACTTTATATAAAACAGAGAAGGGTTGAGTGTGTGAACTTTATATAAAACAGAGAGTGGGTGAGTGTGAGAACTTTACATAAAACAGAGAGTGGATAAGTGTGTGTGAATTGTTTGTAAAGCAGAGAGTGGGCGAGTGGGTGAACTTTATGTAAAACAGAGAGTGGGTGAGTGTGTGAACTTTATATAAAACAGAGAGTGGGTGATTGTTTGCACATTTTTAATACAGAGAGTGGGTGTGTGTGTGAACTTTATATAAAACATAGAGAGGGTGATTGTGTGCACTTTATGTAATACAGAGTGTGGGTGAGTGTGTGCACTTTATATAAAACCGAGATTGGGTGAGTGTGTGAACTTTTTATAAAACAGAGAGTGGGTGATTGTGTGCACTTTATATAAAACTGAGAGTGGGAGATTGTGTGCACTTTATTTAAAACAGAGTGTGGGTGATTGTGTGAACTATATATAAAACAGAGAGTGGGTGAGTGTGTGTACTTTATATAAAACAGAAAGTGGGTGAGGGTTTGACCTTGATATAAAACAGAGAGTGGGTGAGTGTATGCACTTTATATAAAACAGAGAGTGGGTGATTGTGTGCACTTTCTATTAAAAAGAGAGTGTTTGAGTGTGTGAACTTTATATGAAACAGAGTGTAGGTGATTGTGTGCACTTTATATGAAACAGCGAGTGGGTGAGTGTTTGCACTTTATATAAAACAGATTGGGTGAATGTGTGCACTTAATATAAAACATAGACTGGTTGAGTGTGTGAACTTTATATAAAACAGAGAGTGGGTGAGTGTGTGAACTTTATATAAAACAGAGAGTGGGTGTGTGTGTGAACTTTACATAAAACAGAGAGTGGATAAGTGTGTGTGAACTGTTTGTAAAGCAGAGAGTGGGCGAGTGGGTGAACTTTATGTAAAACAGAGAGTGGGTGAGTGTGTGAACTTTATATAAAACGGAGAGTGGGTGAATGTGTGCACTTTATATAGAATAGAGTGTGGGTGAGTGTGTGCACTTTATATAAAACAGAGAGTTGGTGATTGTTTGCACATTATTTAATACAGAGGGTGGGTGTGTGTGTGAACTTTATTTAAAACAGAGAGTGCGTGATTGTGTGCACTTTATAAAAAACAGAGAGTGGGTGAGGCTGTGAATGTTATATAAAACAGAGAGAGGTTAAGTGCGTAAACTTTATTTAAAACAGGGAGTGGGTTAATTTTGTGCACTTTATATAAAACAGAGAGTGGGTGATTGTGTGCACTTTATATAAAACAGGGAGTGGGTGAAGGTGTGAAATTTATATAAAACGGAGAGAGGTTAAGTGCGTAAACTTTATTTAAAACAGGGAGTGGTGATTTTGTGCACTTTATATAAAACAGAGAGTGGGTGAGTGTGTGGATTTTATATAAAACAGAGAGTGGGTGAGTGTGTGCACTCTATATTAAACCGATAGTGGGTGAGTATGTGAACTTTATATAGAACAGAGAGTGGGTGATTGTGTGCACTTTATATAAAACACAGGGTGGATTAATGTGTGCACTTTGTGTAAAACCGAGATTGGGTGATTGTGTGCACTTTATATAAAACAGAGAGTGGGTGAGTTTTTGAACTTTATATAAAACAGAGAGGGGGTGAGTGTGTGTACTTTATATAAAACAGAGAGTGTGTGATTGTGTGCACTTTATTTAAAACAGATAGTGTTTGAGTGTGTGAACTTTATATAAAACAGAGTCTGGTTGATTGTGTGCACGTTATATAAAACAGAGAGTGGGTGAGTTTGTGCACTTTATATAAAACAGAGATTGGGTGAATGAGTGCAATTTATATAAAACAGAGAGTGGGTGAGTGTGTGAACTTGATCTAAAACAGAGAGTGGGTGAGTGTGTGAACTTTATATAAAACAGATAGTGAGTGAGTGTGTGAACTTTATATAAAACAGAGAGTGGGGGAGTGTGTGATCTTTATATAAAACAGAGAGTGGGTGAACTCTATAGAAAACAGAAAGTGAGTGATTGTGTGAACTTTACTTAAAACTGATAGAGGTTGAGTGTGAGCACTTCATATAAAACATAGACTGTTTGAGTGTGTGAACTTCATATAAAACAGAGAGTGGGTGAGTGTATGTACTTTATATAAAACAGAATGTGGTTGAGTGTGTGAACTTTATATGAAACAGGGTTGTGTGATTGTGTGCACTTTATATAAAAGATAGAGTGTTTGAGTGTGTGAACTTTATATATAACAGAGTGTGGTTGATTGTGTGAACTTTATATAAAACAGAGAGTGAGTGAGTTTGTGAACTTTATATAAAACAGAGCGTGGTTGATTGTGTGCACCTTATATAAAAGAGAGTGGGTGAGTTTGTGAACTTTATATAAAACAGAGATGGGGTGATTGTTTGAACTTCATATAAAACAGAGAGTGGGTGAGTGTGTGTACTTTATATAAAACAGAGAGTGTTTGAGTGTGTGAACTTTATATAAAACAGAGTGTGTGATTGTGTGAGCTTAATATAACACAGAGAGTCGGTGAATGTGTGAACTTTTTATAAAACTGAGAGTGGTTGAGTGTGTGTACTTTATATAAAACAGAGAGTGGGTGAGTGTGTGAACTTTACATAAAACAGAGAGTGGGTGAGAGTGTGCACTTTATATAAAACAGAGTGTGTGATTGTGTGAGCTTAATATAACACAGAGAGTCGGTGAATGTGTGAACTTTTTATAAAACTGAGAGTGGTTGAGTGTGTGCACTTTATATAAAACAGAGAGTGGGTGAGTGTCTGCACTTTATATAAAACAGAGACTGAGTGAGTGTTTGAACCTTATATAAAACAGAGAGTGGGTGAGTGTGTGCTCTCTATATAATAACGAGAGTGGGTGAGTGTTTGAGCTTTATATAAAACAGAGTGTGGTTGATTGTGTGCACTTTATATAAAACAGATAGTGGGTGAGTGTGTGCACTTTATATAAAAGAGAGTGGGTTCTTTTGTGAACTTTTTATAAAACAGAGAGGGGGAGAGTGTGTGAACTTTATATAAAACAGAGAGGGGTGAGTGTGTGAACTGTTTGTAAAGCAGAAAGTGTGTGAGTGGGTGAACTTTATGTAAAACAGAGAGTGGGTGATTGTTTGAACTTTATATAAAACAGAGAGTGGGTCATTGTGTGCACTTCATATAAAATAGAGAGTGGGTGAGTGTGTGCACTTTATATAAAACAGATAGTGGGTGATTGTTTGCACGTTATTTAATACAGAGAGTGGGTGAGAGTGTGAACTTCATATAAAACATAGAGTGGGTGATTGGGTGCACTTTATATAAAACAGAGAGTGGGTGAGTGTGTGCACTTTATATAAAACAGAGATTGGGTGAGTGTGTGAACTTTATATAAAACAGAGTGTGGTTGATTGTGTGCACTTTATATAAAACAGATAGTGGGTGAGTGTGTGCACTTTATATAAAAGAGAGTGGGTTCTTTTGTGAACTTTTTATAAAACAGAGAGGGGGAGAGTGTGTGAACTTTATATAAAACAGAGAGGGGTGAGTGTGTGAACTGTTTGTAAAGCAGAAAGTGTGTGAGTGGGTGAACTTTATGTAAAACAGAGAGTGGGTGATTGTTTGAACTTTATATAAAACAGAGAGTGGGTCATTGTGTGCACTTCATATAAAATAGAGAGTGGGTGAGTGTGTGCACTTTATATAAAACAGATAGTGGGTGATTGTTTGCACGTTATTTAATACAGAGAGTGGGTGAGAGTGTGAACTTCATATAAAACATAGAGTGGGTGATTGGGTGCACTTTATATAAAACAGAGAGTGGGTGAGTGTGTGCACTTTATATAAAACAGAGATTGGGTGAGTGTGTGCACTTTATATAAAACAGAGTGTGGTTGATTGTGTGCACTTTATATATAACAGAGTGTCGGTGATTGTGTGAACTTTATATAAAGCAGAGAGTGGGTGATTGTGTGCACTTTATATAAAACAGAGAGTGGGTGATTGTGTGCACTTTATATAACACAGAGAGTGGGTGTATGTGTGAACTTTTTATAAAACTGAGAGTGGTTGAGTGTGTGCACTTTATATAAAACAGAGAGTGAGTGAGTTTTTGAACCTTATATAAAACAGAGAGTGGGTGAGTGTGTGAAATTTATATAAAACAAAGAGTGGATGAGTGTGTGAACTTTATATAAATCAGAGATTGGGTGAGTGTGTGAACATTATATAAAACAGAGAGTGGGTGTGTCTGTGAACTTTATATAAAACAGAGAGTGGGTGAGTGTGTGAACTTTATGGAGAACAGACAGTGGGTGAGTGTGTGAACTTTATGTAAAACTGAGAGTGGATGTGTTTCTGTACTTTATATAAAACAGCGAGTGGGTGAGTGTGTGAACTTTATATAAAACAGATAGTGTGTGAGTGTTTGAACTTCATATTAAAACAGAGAATGGGTGAGTGCGTGAACTTCATATAAAACAGAACGTGGGTGAGTGCGTGATCTTCATATAAAACAGAGATTGGGTGAGTGCGTGAACTTCATATAAAACAGAGAGTGGGTGATTGCGTGAACTTTATATAAAACAGAGAGTGGATGAGTTTGTGAACTATATGTAAAGCAATGAGTGGGTGAACTTTATGTAAGTCACATGGGAATATTATTCCCCCAGTGGTAGCGACAGACCGAGTCCGTGTGCAATCCCATTCGACACCCCCGATTGGGTAGGGGCTCCCTTTGTACGTGAGCCCTCACAACCCTCCGAGAGTTCTGCAGTCCTCCAATTCCAGCCTCTTGACTATCCCCCGCTTCCCTTCGCTCCACCATTGGCAGCCGTTCCTTCAGCTGCCTGGGGCCCTGAGCTCCCCAGAAAACCTCTCCAATTCTCCCCTTTCTTTCTTTGCGATGCTCCTTAACTTCACCCTTTGACCCAAGCCTTTGGCCGTCAGACCAAATGTCGTCCAATGGGGCTTGTTGCCTAATTTAGCTTTATAATCCTAATGTGAAGCACCTTGGGATTTTTATTAGGTTATAGGGGCTATATAAATACAAATTGCTGATGTGGGAAGGCTCACAATCTTCCTTCTGTTTGGTGATGGACTTTTATTGGGAAGATGGACTCAAATCATTGGAATGGACTTCCTTTGAAGTGTAGTCACTGCAGTAATGTCGGGAAAACAGCTGCCACTTTGTGCACAAGATCCCATGGAAATCACTGGTGGGGAATGACCAGATCATCTCTTTTGAGTGGTTATGGGCACAATGGAGGGCTCCCCTACCCTTCTAACAATGGGATCTTTTACATCCAAGGCATTAGAGGCCTCAGTTTATCGTCTCACCTGGAGGAATGGCATCTCTGACAGTGCAGCAGCCCCTCAGTGCTGGCACTGGGGGAGACGTCAGCCTTGGATTGTGTGCTTGAGTCTGTCAGAGTGGAGCTTGACTGAACACATGGCCGTTTGACTGGGAAGGAACAGCAGCTCCAGATTGAACCATGACTGACACAAAATACGCCTTCAGCAACCACAGTCTCTTTCCACGAAGAACAGGGTAGAGTAGTTGGACGGGCCGATATCCCAGAAACTGCCAGCGTCTTCTTAAAAGGAGGGACAAACAGCGGGGGAAATATCCAACATGTGTCAATGAGAAGCAGAGGAGGGTGTGAGGTTATTCACTGTGATCGTTATTAACAATTATTTCATGAGTTGTGGGTGTCGCTGGCTGGGCCCAGCATTTATTACCCATCCCTAATTGCCCCTTGAGAAGGTGGGGGTGAGCTGCCTTCTTGAGCCGCTGCAGTCCCTGTGGTGTAGGTACACCCACCGTGCTGTTAGGGAGGGAGTTCCAGGATTTTGACCCAGCGACAGTGAAGGAACGGCCGATATATTTCCAAATCAGGATGGTCAGTGGCTTGGAGGGGAACTTCCAGGTGGTGGTGGTGTTAAACGAGAAAAGCAGAATATTTTTCTAAAAGTCTTTAAACTTGTCAATGTTGATGTTCAGAGGAGAGTACAAGGAATGCAAAATGCAGGTACAGCAAGCAGTTAAGAAGGCAGATGGCCCTCAGTGCCAGGGGATTGAAGTACAAGTGTAATGAAATCTTGCTACCGTTGTATGGGACTTTGGGGAGACCATGCCTGGAATTACTGTACAGAGTTTCACTCTTCATATTTAATGAAGGATACTTGGATTGGAGGTGGGACAGCGAAGGTTCACTAGAAGTAGATAAGAGGGTTGCCCTATGGTGAGAGGCTGAGTCAAGTGGGTTTATATTCTCTGGAGTTTAGAAGAATGAGAGGTGACATCATGTGATATTCTGGAGGGGTTTGACAGGGTGGACGCAGAGAGATTGTCCCCCCTCCCCCCCCCGGGCTGGGGAATTTAGAACAGGGGGAACAGTCTTAGGATAAGGGGCCGATCATTTAGGGACTGAGATGAGGAGAAATTTCTTCACTCAAAGGGTTGTGAATCTTTGGGATTCTCTACCCCAGAGGGATTGTGGTAGGGCAGATGGTGAGGGGGGAGGAGTGGAATGTCCCAATAAGGGGGAGGGAAAGTAAAGGAGCAAGTGAGGGGGAAGGGCAGACGATTGAGGCGGTGGGGGTAAAGTGGGGAGGGGGGGTGTTAGTGAGCCAGTGGCAGGGGTCTGGGTGCTGAGCTATCGATGGTCAGAAAGTGACCCAGTGAAGGCTTAGGGATGTACAGTGAGGGGCTGGACAAGGAGAGGGGCTTTACAATCATGGCCAGAAAGACAGATGCTGGGGTTGGGTACAAGGGCACCCTGAGACTCCAGAGCGAGTCTCCACCCCCCAGGAGACGGAGGTCCATGCACAATGTGTCAGCAGAGCCCGCTCCTGTGAATGAAACCTTCAACACCGAGACAGTGATAAAAGCAGACATTAATCGCACTCGCTCCTTCTGGGGCTGTGTCATGTCGTCAGTGTATCATATAAACACTGCACGCATGAGGAGGGAACTGCTAAAGGGACCAGAGGGGGAGATGAGGAGAATTGTTATTCACACAGGGAGTTGTTGTGATCTGGAAGGCGCTGCCTGAAAGGGCGGTGGAAGCAGATTCAACAGGAACTTTCAAAAGGGGATTGGAGAAATACTTGAAGGGGAAAGATTTGCAGGGCTGTGACGGGAAAGAGTAGGGGGTAATGTGGGACTAATTGGAGAGCTCTTTCAAAGAACTGGCACAGGGCTGATGAGCCGAATGGCCTGCTGTGCTGTTCAGTCTACAATCCTCTGATTATTATGAGTATATTTTTTTATGCACATGCACCGCTCCAGTTAATGTGACCCTCAACTCCTTCAGCACCGCCTGTCTTCTAGCTGAATTCTCACTGAGAACAAATGCGGTTCATCACACTGCAACATCTCTCAGACGCTGCAGAGCTCCTCAGCTGAATCAGCGATGAGTTTGCTGTCAGACTCTCACTGTTTGCCGAGGTCTTTTTACTCAGGGTTACTGGAGGAAGAGGCTATACCTGCATTGGAAGCCGTTCAGAGAAGGTTCACTCAGCTGATTCCTGGGATGAAGGGGTGTTTTCCTGTGAGGAAAGGTTGGGCCTGTACTCATCTGAGTTTAGAGCAATGAGAGGTGAGCTTATTGAAACACATAAGATCCTGAGGGGGGCTTGACAGGGTGAGTGCTGAGAGGGTGTTTACCCTAGTGGGGGAGTCTAGAACTGGGGGCACAGTTGATAAATAAGGGGTCTCCCATTTAAGGCAGAGATGAGGAGAAATTTCTTCTCTGAGGTTTCTCAGTGTTTGAATTTCTCTCCCCCAGAGAGCAGTAGAGGCTGGGGCATTGAATATATTCAAGGCTGATTTAGAAAGATTTTTGATCGACACGGGGGTCGAGGGTTATTGGGGACAGACAGGACCTTAACAGAGTAAATGCGAGTAGGCTCTTTCCACTTAGATTAGGAGAGATAAACACGAGAGGACATGGCTTTAGGGTGAAAGGGGAAAGGTTTAGGGGGAACATTAGGGGGAACTTCTTGAAGTGTGTCACGTGATCCAGTCTCAGTTTCACTTTGGCCTGCGAGCAGAACACAGCACACACAGCTCTGCTGCTGATGTCTTCACACTTCCTACCTTTGTATAAATGTTCTCATGTGCCTAGTTTAAATAAATGAACCCACAATGTGTTTACCCAATCCTGTATTAGTGATTGATGCCTTTACATCATTATAAAAACATGACAGGAAATGCCTTAGGGCAGAGAACTCTAGGAGAATCTTCTAAATATTCTAAATTGTACTAATTAATTTAATATGAGGACATGGCTTTAGGGTGAAAGGGGAAAGGTTTAGGGGGAACATTGGGGGGAACTTCTTCACTCAGAGAGTGGTAAGAGTGTGGAACGAGCTACCATCTGACGTGGTAAATGCGGGCTCACTCTTAAGTTTTAAGAATAAATTAGATAGATACATGGATGGGAGAGGTCTGGAGGGTTATGGACTGGGTGGAGATCAATGGGACTAGCGGAATAATATTTCGGCACAAACTAGAAGGGCCAAATGGCCTGTTTTCTGTGCTGTAGTGTTCTATGGTTCTATGGAAAACAGAGATCACAATCAGATCAGCTAGGCCAGGCTTGAGGGGCTGAATGGCCCTACTGCTGCTCCTGTTTCTTAAGCTCTTACGTTACGGGCTTCCTTCTTTGACATTTCTGAATTTGACCGTTTAATCAAGGCCGGCAGTCCCAAACCGTGCTGAAGGAACACCAGCTGCACTGTCGAAGGGGCAGCACTGAGGGAGTGCCACACAGTCAGAAGTGCCATCTTACAGAGGAGAGGTAAACCCGGAGCCCGATGAGTTGTATTTTGAAGAAGAGAAGGGGTATACGGACCTGGTGTGCAGGCCAATACTTCTCCCTCAAGTAACTGATGATCTGGTCATAATCGTGTTGTTCGTGGGAGCTTGCTGTGCACAAATTGTATTTCCTATGTTATGGCATTACAAGTATTTCATTGGCTGTAAAATGCTTTGGAAGATCTTGCAGGTATGAGAGGCATTTTATCAGATCACTCTCAGCGATGTAAAGCACTATTACACATGTTTTTATATCCTAACCTTTCAGTACAAAACCTCTCGAGGGATTTACTAACTAGAGAATTAATGATCAAATTAGAATTAATTCTTAAACTAAAGAGTCCAAACAAAAAAGCGGAAGGGAGATTGAAAACGGATTGCCTTATTTATGAATCTAAAAATGGAAACTTTTATGTAAATGTTACTTCAGACTTGAGAAGGACAGTATCATTGGAGATAACAGCTCAGTCTCCCAATCTACAGGATTGTGACTCATTCAGCAAAACAGCTAAATTATCATTTTATTTTTGGATCTGGCCATTATAAACACTTTCAAGTGCAGGTACAGCACAGGGTTAGATACAGAGTAAAGCTCCCTCTACACTGTCCCCATCAAACACTCCCAGGACAGGTACAGCACGGGGTTAGATACAGAGTAAATCTCCCTCTACACTGTCCCCATCAAACACTCCCAGGACAGGTACAGCACGGGGTTAGATACAGAGTAAATCTCCCTCTACACTGTCCTCATCAAACACTCCCAGGACAGGTAGAGCACGGGGTTAGATACAGAGTAACGCTCTCTTTAGACTGTCTCCATCAAACACTCCCAGGACAGGTACAGCACGGGGTTAGATACAGAGTAAATCTCCCTCTACACTGTCCCCATCAAACACTCCCAGGACAGGTACAGCACGGGGCTAGATACAGAGTAAAGCTCTCTCTACACTGTCTCCATCAAACACTCCCAGGACAGGTACAGCACGGGGTTAGATACAGAGTAAATCTCCCGCTACACTGTCCACATCAAACACTCCCAGGACAGGTACAGCACGGGGTTAGATACAGAGTAAAGCTCTCTCTACACTGTCCCCATCAAACACTCCCAGGACAGGTACAGCACGGGGTTAGATACAGAGTAAAGGTCCCTCTACACTGTCCCCATCAGACACTCCCAGGACAGGTACAGCACGGGGTTAGATACAGAGCAAAGCTCCCTCTACACTGTCCCCATCAAACACTCCCAGGACAGGTACAGCACGGGGCTAGATACAGAGTAAAGCTTCCTCTACACCGTCCCCATCAAACACTCCCAGGACAGGTACAGCACGGGGTTAGATACAGAGTAAATCTCCCACTACACTGTCCCCATCAAACACACCTAGGACAGGTACAGCATGGGGTTAGATACAGAGTAAAGCTCGCTCTGCACTGTCCCCATCAAACTCTCCCAGGACAGGTACAGCACGGGGTTAGATACAGAGTAAAGCTCTCTCTACAGTGTCCCCATCAAACACTCCCAGGACAGGTACAGCACGGGGTTAGATACAGAGTAAATCTCCCTCTACACTGTCCACATCAAACACTCCCAGGACAGGTACAGCACGGGGTTAGATACAGAGTAAAGCTCCCTCTACACTGTCCCCATCAAACACTCCCAGGACAGGTACAGCACGGGGTTAGATACAGAGTAAAGCTCCCTCTACACTGTCCCCATCAAACACTCCCAGGACAGGTACAGCACGGGGTTAGATACAGAGTAAATCTCCCTCTACACTGTCCCCATCAAACACTCCCAGGACAGGTACAGCACGGGGTTAGATACCGAGTAAATCTCCCTCTACACTGTCCCCATCAAACACTCCCAGGACAGGTACAGCACGGGGTTAGATACAGAGTAAAGGTCCCTCTACACTGTCCCCATCAGACACTCCCAGGACAGGTACAGCACGGGGTTAGATACAGAGTAAAGCTCCCTCTACACTGTCCCCATCAAACACTCCCAGGACAGGTACAGCACGGGGTTAGATACACAGTAAAGCTCCCTCTACACTGTCCCCATCAGCCACGGCCTCTGTGGGTGGCCCTTGTCCCTGAGGAGTCAACCCTGCAGCCTCTGTGGACCCTGGGAGGGTTCAGGGATCTGTGACTGACTGAGAATGTAGGAGTCGTGGACACTCCCTGGAACTGTGCACAGACCCTGCAGGATGTGTTTGTGGGGGTCGCACACCAGCTGTACATTCAGTGAGTGGAATCCCTTGTGGTTGATATAGGTGACCGTGTGCAGTGATGGAGACGTTAGCGCTGCACGAGTGCTGTCCATCACACCCTGCACCTGCGGGGAAACCTGAACTGTCTCAGGTGGGGAGGAATGGTCACTTTAATGCGCACCGCTTCCCTCCCACACCCCTCCCATGCTTGTGTACTATCTTCAACCGCAGAGCAGGCCTTGTCCCCCACCCCCCAAATTGTCTCAACCTTGTAGTCCAACAGGCGACCTGGACGAGCATTGTGCAACGTTACTGTGCACCCAGCTCCGAGTCCCCCTCCAAGTGCAGCCCAGCAGGTGCCGGCGTTATATACACTGTTGTGAAACACGTCAGTGTGTGATCAGGTCGATGTGGGCGTATAATCCAGTGTGGGGGGGGAGTGGGGGGATGATTCCAGCGGCCTGGCCTGATAATGATACACAGACGGATTACAATGAGGTTCCCAACATCTGATGGGCCTTACATCGATTTGCTGAGCGGGTTATCGCAAATTGGTTTCACAACGTCACAAAACCGATTTCTGGCCTTCTCACCATATTGGCCAGCGGAGCATGCCTGGTCACGGAAAATCCCACCCGGTATCTCACCAGAACATCCCTTTGTATTCTTTCCCTCTATTTATAAATGCCAGGACCCTGAATGCCTTACACACACATGAATCAGGGGCACAAGCTGGCCCCTGGAGCCTGCTCCATCACTCAATACAATCATGGCTGATCTGAATGTAACCTTAACCCCACATTCCTGCCTACCCCCCATAACCTATCACCCTTGTTAATCAAGAATCTATCTAGCTCCTGCCTTAAAAATATTCAAAGACTCTGCTTCCACCACCTTTTGAGGAAGAGAGTTCCAAAGACTCAAACCTCAGAGAAAAAATATCTCCTCATCTCCGTCTTAAATGAACAATCCCTTACTTTTAAACAGTGATCCCTCATTCTAGATTCTCCCACTAGAGGAAGCATCCTCCCCACATTCACCCTGTCAAAACCCCTCAGGATCTTATATGTTTCAATCAAGTCACCTCTTACTCTTCTAAACTCCAGTGGATACAAGCCTAGTCTGTCCAACCTTTCCTCCTAAGACAACCCACCCATTCCTGGTATTAGTCTGGTAAACCTTCTCTGAACTGCTTCCAACGCATTTGCATCCTTCCTTAAATAAGGAGACCTTTACTGTACACAGTACTCCAGATGTGGTCTCACTAGTTCCCTGAAGCATAACCTCCCTACTATTGCAGTCAATTCCCCTCACAAAAAATTATAACATTCTATTATCTTTCCTAATGACCTGCTGTACCTGCACACTAACCTTTTGTGATTCATGCACTAGGACACCCAGATCCCTCTGCATCTCAGAGCTCTGCAATCTCTCACCATTTAGATAATCTTCTTTATTCCTCCTGCCAAAATGGGCAATTTTACATTTGCCTAGATTATACTCCATCTGCCAGATCTTTGCCCACTCACTTAACCTATCTAGGTCCCTTCGTAGCCTCCTTAAGTCCTCTGCAAAACTTACTTTCCTACCTATCTTTGTGTCACCAGCAAATTTAGCCACCATTCCCTCGGTCCCTTCATCCAAAGCATTTGTATAAATTGTAAAATGTTGAGGTCCCAGCACCGGTCCCTGTGGCACACCACTCGACACACCTGCCAACCAGAAAATTACCCATTTATGCCAACTCCCTGGGCAGAATTTTTCACTCGGCGGGTGGGCACACGTCTGACCCCCTCGAGCGTGAAATGACGCGCGGTGACATCGGCCGAGCGTGCCAACATCAATGCGCAGTCGCGCGATAGTTCAGTTGGCGGGCACACACCAGAGTTGGCAGCGCACCCGCCAGCAAGTAAAAGGCCTGTTAAAATTACCAATTAACGTAATTTTTTGGCTGTCCACAGGCGGGATGAGGTTTCCAAAAGCAAATAGAAATAAGATAAAAGTTTCAAAGCTCAATTAATAACATTTCCCCACTCAGGTGACTCTGGGGATGAGTTTTATTACATCTTTATTTTCTCTTGTAAAAACGCTTCACCTCCCTGAGACAGCTCTGTGGGCAGAGGAGTACCTCGCTCCCCTCCTCACCAAACTCCATCAACTCACCAAACTCACAGCACTCCGCTGAGGTCGCACGACAGTGCACGGTTGCACTGAGCCTTATTGACCGCTTTCTCAAACTGCCCTGTCACCTCCAATTGTTTGTGCACCAGGTCCCTTTGCTCCTGCACCCCCTTTAGAGTTGGTGGTCAGGTCAGGTGGGTAGAAAAGTGACAAATGGAATTCAACCCGGAGAAGTGTGAGGTGATGCATTCGGGGAGGTCAAACAAGGCAAAGGAATACACAATAAATGGGGGGAGACTGAGAGGTATCGAGGAAGTGAGGGACCTTGGAGTGAATGTCCACAGATCCCTGAAGGTAGCAGGACAGGTCGATAAGGTGGTTAAGAAGGCCCGTGGAATCCTTTCATTTATTAGTTGAGGTATAGAATGTAAGGGCAGGGAGATTATGCTGGAACTGAATAAAACATTCTTCAGGACACAACTTGAGGACCGTGTGCAGTTCTGGTCACTGCATTACAGAAAGGATGTAACTGCATTTAGAGAGGCTACAGAGGAGAATTACGAGGATGTTACCAGGACTGGGAAATTATAGTTATGAGAGGAGATTGGATGAGCTGAGGTTGTTCTCCTTGAACAGAGGAGGCTGTGGGGAGATTTGATTGAGATGTACTGAATTGCGAGGCCGGGGCCTGGATAGAGTGGATGGAAGGGCCCATTTACTTCAGCAGGGAGGTCAGTGACTAGGGGGGCATAGATTTAAAATGATTAGTAGAAAGATTAGTGGGGAGATGAGGGAACTGTTTCCATGCAGAGGGCTGTGGGGGGTCTGGAACTCTCTGCCTGAGAGGGGAGTAGAGGCAGAAACCCTCAACCCATTGAAAAGGTTTCTGGATATGGACCCCAAGAGCCGTAACCTGCAGGGATACGGCCAAACGCTGGAAAGCGAGGTGAGGCTGGCGGGGGGGCTTGTTTCTCGGCCAGCACAGAGACAACGGGCCGAGTGGCCCCTTTCTGTGCCATGGAATGTCTCTGACCCTATGGGTGGAATTTTACGACAGTGGGATTTTACATTCCGGCTGTCGTCAATAAGGTTTATAACGACTCACTGCATTTTACAGCCCCATCCCCATCCAAACAGGGCGGTAAAATTCTGCCCTATGTTTCTCATCGCCCCCTTACTTTCATATTGTCTCTCCGCCCTCTACCTACCGAAATGTATCACTTGTCCGGGTTAAATTTCACCTACAGATGGCAGTCCAAATGTACCTCATTAATTCCAAGTGCATCAAACCCGTGATACCCAGGCTTTGCCAAGGAGAGAGTAGATTTACCTTTGTAGATCTGTAGAAAGTAGATTTTACCATTGGGATACACGAGTTGTACCTCCCTTCCTTTCTTCCTATTCTCTCATGGGATGTGGGCTTCACTGGCTGGGCCTGCTCTTATTGCCCTTGAGAAGGTGGTGGTGAGCCTCCTCTTCGAACCGCTGCAGGCTCACGCAGAAGATAAACAAATGGCCCCAAATAGATTCAATCCGAGCCAGTGGAAAGCATTTGGTCAGGTTTTGACAACACGCTGTGACACTCGAGATGCAGCACAGCCCATGGTTAGCAGCTACAAACACTGACCAGCGCTGGAACCTCAACTGCACTTGTCCAGCATGGTTTTCTCTGCAGCTCAGTGAAGTTATTTGATGTCAAAAAAATATCCTTGAGCTTCATCTCAAGTGGCGTCACACAACAGGCATTAGTAGATCGGTAAATGCAAAATACTGTGGACACTGGAAATCTGAAATAGAAACAGAAAATTCTGGAAAAACACAGCATCTGTGGAGAGAGAAACAGAGTTAATGTTTTGAGTCTGTATGACCCTTCTTTTTAGATTGGTTATCTGTCGGGCAATGTTGAATTAACTTAGACTGGCCTTCGTGGCTTTCAAAGGAGCATTGAAACATTAAACAATGTAAGGCACAGGAGGAGGCCATTCAGCCCATTGTGTCCATGCTAGCTGAAGAAGAGTCACTCTGCCAATCCCGCTATCCTGCTCTTGGTCCGTAGCCCTGAGAGCTACAGTGCATATCTGAGTGCTTTTTTTAATAAAATGTGATGAGGTTTTCTGTCACTAGCACCCTTTCAGACAGTGAGTTCCAGACCCCCCCCCCCCACCAGCCCCTGGGAAGAAATATTCCACCTCAACTCCCTTAACAATTATTTTAAATCTGTGCCCCATGCTTATCGACCTCTCTGCCAATGGAAATATGTCCTTCCTACCCACTCCACCTGGGCCCCTCACAACACACCTCAATTAAATCTCCTCTGTTCCAGCCTTTCCAATCTTTCCTCATCACTAAAATTCTTCCTCCCGGGCAGCGCCCTCTGTCTAGCCCACCTCTCTACCCCCTCGAGCGTGAGCACATCCTCCCCATAATAGGCCAACCAGAACTGTACGATGCAGTCCAGCTGTGGTTTCACTTGGCATCCTATGCAGTTCGAGTATAACCCTGCTCTTACATACCGGACATCAACCAACAGAAGAAAGTACCCTCTCTGCCTTCTTGACCACCTTATCAACCTGCGCTGCTACCTTCCGAGATCGGTGGACATTCACTCCAAGGTCTCTTTGTCCCTCGGCACTTCTTGCAATCTCCCCATTGGGGAAGTTGCTTGGGAACCCAAATGGTTCATTCGCCGATACCCGGTTGCTTCCTGTCACTGGAGGCAAATTATACGCTCAAATTAAGATACCTTAGAATGTAATAATGCCCAACAGCTTTACGTTCAGGGATGTGAGAGTCACGGTTTAGTGGAATTAACAGCAGAGATAATCTGATACGGGAAAGCGAAGGTTAAACAGAGGCAGCTGCTTGCGGAGTTCACTCCTTTATTTGCATTTCAAATGAAGATGAACCAAGAAACCATTCATCAATGTCAACTCATGTCACCCAGCTTCTCACAGCTTTCAAATCCCTCACCAAGTAAAACAAGAACTTTTAATTTCGCAAGGTCTTTGTGCATTTAAAACTTGCACCGCGCTCCTGACAAAAACACGCCTCAGTTTCTCTTTTACTCTCCAATGTCCAATACATGAGATGCAGATAAAGCATTCTCAACCTTGTCTTCAAATCCCTCCAAGGCCTTCTGCAGCACACCTCCCCGCCCCCCCCACCCCCGCATCGCTGCAATCTCCTCCACCCCCACAAACCTCCAAGATCTCACAGAACCTCACAGTATAGAAGACCATTCGGCCCATCGAGTCTTCACACCTCCCTCCACTCCATTGCCTTATCCCCCTAACCTTGCACATTCTCTCTTTTCAGATAGCAATCCAATTCCCTTTTGAATACCTCAATCAAACCTGCCTCCACCACCCTCTCAGGAAGTTTGTTCCAGACTCCAACCACCCTCTGGGTGAAAATGTTTCCTCATATCACTTCTACTCCATTTGCCAATCATTGTGAATCGCTGCCCTCTAGTTCTTGATGTTCTCTTGAGTGGGAACAGTTTCTCACTATTTACCCTGTCCATACCCCTCAGGATCTTGAATAGCTCTATCAAGTTGACTCTCAGCCTTCTTTTCTCCAAGGAAAATAGTCCCAACCTCTCCAATCTATCCCCATAGCTACAGCTCTTCATCCTGGGAATCATTCTTGCGAACCTCCTCTGTAGTCTCTCCAATGTCTTCACATCCTTCCTCAAGTATCGCACCCAGAACTGGACCCAGTACACCAGATGAGGCTTAACTGGTGTCTTATACAAGTTCAACATGACCTCCTTACTTTTGTACTCAATGCCCCTGTTAATAAAACCTAGAATTCCATTTGCTTTATTAACTTCTCTCTCAACATGCCCTACCACCTCCTCTGCACTCCTCCGATTTCAGCCTCTCTAGCATCTCCGATTTCCTTCCCTCCACCATTGGCGGCCAGGCCTTCGGCTGCCTGGGCCCTAATCTCTGGAATTTCCCCCCCCCCCCACAAACCTCCCCACCTGCCTCCCCCGCTTTATGACTCTCCTTAAAACCAGCCCCTTTGACCAAACTCACCCACGTCACCTGCTCTAATATCTCCTTATGTAGCTTGGGGTCCATGCTCCTGTGAAGTGCATTGAATTGAATTATTAAGTGAAAGGCACTATATAAATGCAAGTTCCTGTTGTTGTTGAAGGCACAAAAAGGCTACCAATATTTTATCCATCCTTAGGGATTAAAACTCAGCTGCAAACTGTCACCCATGCTGCACCATCTAAAACACTCATCAAACAATGCTGTGGTACGATCTAGCTATAAGTGATCCCCAGGTTGTTACCACAGACACGCCAGCAACAACTTGTGTTTATATAGCACCTTTAACCCCAATGTTCCAATGCTTCACAGGATTATAAAGCAAAGTTTGACTCTGAGCCATCAAAGGAGATATCAGGTCACATGGCCAAATGTTCGGTCAAAGAGATCGGTTTTAAGGACCGTCTTAAAGGAGGAGAGAGAGAGGTGGAGGGGTTTAGGGAGGGAACTCCAGAGCTCAGGGCCCCCAGGCAGCTGAAGGCACAGCCGCCGATAGTGGAGCGATGGGAATCGGGGGATGTGGAAAGGCCGGGATTGGAGGAGCTCAGAGATCTTGGAGGGTCGTGGGGATGGAGGAGGTTACTGACTTAGGGAGGGGGTGAGGCCGTGGGAGGGATTTGAACACAAGGATGAGAATTTGAAAACCAAGACGTTGCTTGACCGGGAGCCAGTGTGGGGTCAGCGGGCACAGGGGGTGATAAGGGAATGGGACTCGGTGTGAGTTAGGACACAGGCAGCAGAGCTTTGGATGACCTCAAGTTAATGGAGGGTAGAATGTGGGAGGCCAGCCAGGAGTGTGTTGGATTAGTTGAGTCTGGAGGTAACAAAGGCAGGAATGAGGGTTTCCACAGCGGATGAGCTGAGACAGGGGTGGAGTCGGGCGATGTTACAGAGGGGGAAATGGGCAGCTTTAGCGTTGATGCAGATTAGGCTGGAAGTTCATCTCAGGGTCAAACGTGACATCGAGGTTGTGAACAGACTGGTTTACATCTCAGGTTGTTGCCAGGGAGAGGGACGGAGTCGGTTGCTAGGGAACGGAGTTTGGAGGGGGGACCGGTAAACAATGGCTTCAGTCTTCCCAATGTCTAACTGGAGGAGGTTCCTGCCCATCCAGT
This sequence comes from Carcharodon carcharias, assembly GCF_017639515.1. Lineage (NCBI taxonomy): Eukaryota > Metazoa > Chordata > Chondrichthyes > Lamniformes > Lamnidae > Carcharodon > Carcharodon carcharias. The sequence continues at coordinate 318,588 of NW_024470695.1, forward strand.
CCGGATGTTGGATAAGCAGTCTGATAATGGAGAGAGAGTGGAGGGGTCGAGAGAGAGGAGGTGGTGAGGTCATCAGCGTACATGTGAAAACTAACACCCTGTTTTCAGATGATGTCACTGAGGAGCAGCATGTAGATGAGAAAGAGGAGGGGGTCATGGATAGACCCCTTGGGGGGAGACCAGAGGTAACGGAGCAGGGACAGGAAGAGAAGTGATTCTCTGGCTATGATTAGATGTTCACCTATCTGGATGACAGCGGAGAGGTGTTGGAGGAGGATGGTGTGGACAGCCTGTCAAAGGCTGCAGACAGGTCGAGGAGGAGGAGGAGGGAAAGTTTACCTTTGTCACAGTCACACAGGATGTCATCTGTAATTTTAATAAGAGCTGTTTCGATCCTGTGGGTGAGTGGGAAACATTGGGAATTGGATGTGGGATATGACAATGTATTTGAGGACTTTGAATAGGGAAGGGAGGTTGGAGGTGGAGGCATTAGTTTTCTTGGATGAAGAGGTCTAGGGTTGTTTTTTGTGAGGAGAGATGATGGCAGATTTGAAGGAGAGAGAGGGACAGAACTTTTTTAATTCATTCATAGGATGGGGGCCTCGCTGGCTGGGCCCAGCATTTATTGCCCATCCCTAACTGCCCTTGAGAAGGTGGGGGTGAGTTGCCTTCTTGAACCGCTGCAGTCCATGTGGTGTAGGTACACCCACAGTGCTGTTAGGGAGGGAGTTCCAGGATTTTGACCCAGTGACAGTGAAGGAACGGCCGATATATTTCCAAGTCAGGATGGTGAGGGGCTTGGAGGGGAACCTCCAGGTCCAGTTCTGTCGAAGGGTCATGAGGACTCGAAACGTCAACTCTTTTCTTCTCCACCGATGCTGCCAGACCTGCTGAGTTTTTCCAGGTAATTCTGTTTTTGTTTTGTTTTGGATTTCCAGCATCCGCAGTTTTTTTGTTTTTAACCTCCAGGTGGTGGTGTTCCTATGGTCAGAACATTACGCTCATTGTGCGGGTGGGTGTTGGGCCCAGAAGGAGCATAAAATGATGCACGATGAGGTTGGGCGAGCATCCTGATGCCATGGCACACTGGTGCGATATTTCAGTCAGCGGGCTGGGCAGGAGTTGGCAGCACGCCCTCTGAAAGTTTAAAGGCCTGTTATAGGCCATTAAAAGGGTAATTGAATGAAACTTTTCGTTGCCCATCCAACCTTACATCCGACCGGCAGGCGAAAAGGCCAAGCAGCCTTTGTACCTTTTAGGAAACCTCATCCACGGGTGGGATGAGGGTCCCAACTTCAATTAAAAATAGAATAAAAATGTTAACATTTCATTCATGACATGTCCGTGCTGGTGTGACAGAGTCACATGAGGGGACGTGTTCTGTAACATTTTATCATTCTTTATTTTTCATTTTTTTTTATATCTTCAGCTCCCTGGGGCAGCTCAGTGCCCTTGTCCCCCTCCCCCACCGCACCCCCCACCCCACAACGCAATCAGCACTAAGCGCCGCCAGGTGCCTTTCACGCTGGTAATCGGGCCGCCAGCGTCAAATTGTGGCCACTGCCTGATCACAGGCAGCGGGCAGCTTCCTGCCCCCACCAAGCTCCCCCGACGAGGGCAAAATTCTGCCCCATGTGTCTGCTGCCCTTGCCCTTCTAGATGGCAGTGGTCGTGGGTTTGGGCGGCGCTGCCTAAGGAGCCTTGGTGAGTTGCTGCAGTACATCTTGTAGATGGTACACACACTGCTGCTACTGTGCGTCGGTGGTGGAGGGAGTGAATGTTTGTGGATGGGGTGCCAATCAGGCGGGGCTGCTTTTTCCTGGATGGTGTCGAGCTTCTTGAGTGTTGTGGGAGCTCTACTCCAAGGACGAAGTGTAATTTCGTAGGTTAAAGCCTGAAGAGGACACTTAAGATCCAGACAAGAGGCCCCTTCTGTTGATTGGTATCAAACATCATCAGAGAGAATATGAAGAGCTGAGGAAGTCAGAAAAGAAATTAAGAAGACAAAGAGGAATTATGAAACTAAATTATCAAGAAACATAAAACAAAATAGTAAAATATTTTACAGGCACATCAAAGAATAACAGGAAAGCTTGTGATAGGAAGAGGCCCATTCAGGGAGAGGCAGGATAATACCACAGGTAACTATGGAAAGATGGCAGAAATATTGAGTAAGTATTTAACTTGGGTATTTACCAGGCAGATAGAACAGGTAGACATGACATTGAGTGATTAGATGAGTAATGAGGTAAGCGCATTTAAAGTAGGCATGTATTGAATAAACTAAACAATCTTAAAGAAGATAAATCCCCCTGGTCTGGATGGATTGTATCCACGTATTTTGAGATTCTAGGAAAGAGAGAGCAGAGGCAGTACTACTCATATTTAATAATTTGTTAGAAAAGGTGTAGTACCAGAGGACTGATGGATCGCTAATGTAATTCCTGTATTTAAGAAGGGGAAAAAAATGTATCCAGGGATTTATAGACCAATCAGCCTAATCTCAGTGGTAAAGAAAATATTGGAATTCTTACTAAAGGAGAGAATAGAAGAATATTTAGAAATGAGAAATATAATGATGAATATTCAGCATGGATTTCAAAAGAGAGAACCTTGAACAACCACATTGAATTGTTTGAGGAGGTAACAGAGGGTAGTCGATGGTAGTATAGTAGATGTGATTTATCTGGGTTTTCGAAGGGTCGTTAATAAGGTGTCCCATAATAGACTAATGAATAAGGTCAGGGAATGCGGAGTGAGAGGACAAGTGGCAGAATGGATTGCTGGCTAGCTTCCAGACAAGAGCAGAGAGCGGGAGTGAAGGGGGAACAGCAGGAGCTGGGTTCAGTGTAGTGGAATTGGCTTTGCACCAGGATCAATGCTGAGACCACCATTGTTCATCTTTGTTTTCAAATCTGTCTCAGGCCTTTCCCTCTTTCTCCAGCCACCTACCACCCTCCGAGATCTCTGCGCTCCTCCAATTCCGGCCTCTTGGACATCCCCCGATTCCCATCGCTCCACCACTGACAGCCGTGCCTTCATCCTAGGGTCTTAAAAGAGGTGTCTGGTGAAGTAGTTGATGCATTGGTTTTAATTTTCCAAAACTCCTTCGATTCGGGGAAGGTCCCATTAGATTGGAAAATAGCAAATATAACTCCTTTATTCAAAAAGGGACTGAGACAGAAAGCAGGAAACGACAGGCCAGTTAGCCTAATATCTGTCATAGGGAAAATGTTAGAAGCTATTATTAAAGAAGTTATAGTAGGGCATCTGGATAGGCTCAAGGTCATCAGGCAGAGTCAACATGGTTTTGTGGAAGGGAAATCATGTTTATCCAATTTATTGGAATTCTTTGAGGAAGTAACATGTGCTGTGGATAAAGGGGAACCGGTGGATGTGCTGTACTCAGATTTCCAGAAGGCATTTGGTAAAGGGCCACATCAAAGGTATTTGCAGAAAATAAAAGCTTATGGTATAGGGGGCAACATATTGGCATGGATAGAAGATCGGCTGGCAGGAAACAGAGAGTGGGCATAAGTGGGTCTTTTTCAGGTTGGCAGGATGTGATGAGTGGTGTACCACAGGAATCAGTGCTGGGGCCTCAACTGTTTACAGTTTATATAAATGATTTGGATGAAGGGATGGATGGGATGGTTGCCAAATTTGCTGATGACACAAAGATAGGTAGGAAAGTAAGTTGTGAAGAGGTCATAAGGAGGCTACGTAGGTTAAGTGAGTGGGCAAAGATCTGGCAAATGGAGTATAATGTGGGGAAAAGTGAAATTGTTTAATTTGGCAGGAAGAATAAAAGAGAAGCATATTATCTAAATGGTGAGAGATTGAAGAGCTCTTGAGATTCAGAGGGATCTGGATGTCTCTGGTGCATGAATCACAACAGGTTAGTGTGCAGGTACAGCAGGTAATTAGGAAAGATAATAGAATGTTATCATTTATTGCGAGGGGAATTTACTACAATGGTAGGGAGGTTCTGCTTCAGTTGTACAGGGAACTAGTGAGACCACATCTGGAGTACTGTGTACAGTAAAAGTCTCCTTATTAAAGGAAGGATGTAAAAGCATTGTGAGTAGTTCAGAGAAGGTTTATCAGACTAATACCAGGAATATGCGGGTTGTCTTATGAGGAAAGGCTGGACAGGTTAGGCTTGTATCCACTGGAGTTTAGAAGAGTAAGAGGCAACTTAATTGAAACCTTTAAGATCCTGAGGGGTCTTGACAGGGTGGATGTGTAGAGGATGTTTCCTCTTGTGGAAGAATCTAGAGCTAGGGGGTCACTGATTAAAAATAAGGGGTTGTCCAGTTAAAACAGAGATGAGGCAAAATGTTTTCTCCCAGAGGGTCGTGAGTCTTTGGAACTCTCTTCCTGAAAAGGTGGTGGAAGCAGAGCCTTTGAATATTTTTAAGGCAGAGGTGAATAGATTCTTGGTAAGCAAGGGGGTGATAGGTTATCGGGGGGGAGGTGGGATGCAGATTTCAGATTTCAGCCATGATCTTATTAAATGGCGGAGCAGGCTCAAGGGGCTGAATGGCCTCCTCCTGCTCCTCATTTGATGTTCATATGATCTTCCCACCGCACTGTCAATTGAGGCCTTGAATTGACCAATTCATGACCACTTTGGGGCCTCATCTTGTCGTCGCTGGTATTAACCCAGCTGCCGGTGGGCCAGGGCAATGCGGCCTATACACAACAGGTAAAACCATGCGGCCAGTGTGTCACCTCCTGGGGGGCAGGTGGGAGGGAGGGTCCCTCAACCAAAGGCCTGATCGAGGATTCCGCATCAGGGAGGGGGGCCGGGGTGTGCGCCCCCTGACAGCCACAGCCCTGCCCTTGCTGGCGGGACCCCACACCCCCCTCTCCCCGGGACCCCCACCCTGTGAAACCTCACCCTCCCCAACCACGCTCCCACACCACCGCCCGCCCCCACCCAACCTTACTTACCTGTGGCCTGGGACGCTCAGCAGTCCTGGGACCCTGGTGCCCATCCACCCGGCAGCAACCACAGTCTCCCCAGAGATGCTGCTGAGCGATCGTGCTGCCAGCCTCTGTCTTCTGGTAGTGAGTGAGCCGAGGCTCTGCCTGCAACACTCAGCCGGGCCCAAGGTTACTCCACAGCGACGTCCTGTGATGCCAAAATTGACCCTCAGCCTCCAAACGGACGACCCAGTTATTTATCTCACTGCTGCTCATGGGATCTTGCTGTGCTGAATCGCTGCCACTGCCACACTGGCAATACTCCGGTCAAGAAGCGATCCGGGGCATCCTGAGGCACTGAAAGGCCGCAGTAGAAAGGTTAAGCTGTCGCATTCCTTTTCTCACACAAACCACATCAACTTTTTGGATCCAACTCAGGTCAAACCAAGGGCTGGTCCAAATCTCTGCTGCCCTCTCCCCCGGCTCACTTCAAGTCCTCTTCACTCATCACTCCCTGTGCCCGCTGACCCACACTGGCTGCCAGTCAAGCGACATCCTGATTTTAAAATTCTCACCCTTAATGTCAAATCCCCTCTGCTGCTCTCACCCGCTCCCTCTCTCTGTCACCTCCTCCAGCACCCCCCCCACACAACCCTCCGAGATCTCCACGCTCCTCCAACTCCGGCCTCTCTAGCGCATCCCCCGATTCCCCATCGCTCCGCCATTGGCGGCCGTGCCTTCAGCTGCCTGGGGGCCCGGAGCTCTGGAATCCCCTCCCTAAACCTCTCTCCGCCTCCCTCTCTCCTTCCAGACAGCCCTTCAAACCTCCTTGTCACCTGTCCCTGATAGCTCTTCATGTGCCTCAGTGCCATTTTCTGTTTGATGATGCCCCTGCTTGGCACTTTGGGGTTTAGGAACATAGGGATTAGGAGCAGGAGTAGGCCATTCAGCCCCTCGAGGCTGCTGTGCTACTCAGCAAGATCATAGCTGCTCTTCCACCCCAACACCATTTCCATGCACTATCCCCATATCCCTCGATGTATTTCATGTGTCGACATCTATCAACATTTTTCTACCTCGAAGCCCTAATTAAATATCAGGATATTGTATTAAGATATTGAGGGGAATGGATAGAGTAGACGGACAGAAGCTACGTCTGCCGGTTGGGGAGTCTCAGTCTAGGCAGCGTAGCCCAAAAATTATAGAGCAGACTTTTTAGGAATGAAATTAGAAAACCCTTTTATAGCAAAGGCTGTTCAGAGTCTGGAAATTTCTTCTCCAAACGGCAATTGATGCTGGATCAATTATTAATTTTGAAACTGAGATTGATAGATTTTTGTTCACCAAAACTCTTAAGAGATAACATAACGAACATGCGAACTGGAGCAATAGGAGGCCACTCAACCCCTCCAGCCTGCTCCACCATTCAATACAACCTTGGCTGATCTGAATGTAACCTCAGCCCCACATTCCTGCCTATCTCCGATAACCCTTCACCCCCACCCCCCCTTGTTAATCAAGAATCTATCCAGCTCTGCCTTAAAAATACTCAAAGCCTCTGCTTCCACCAGTTCCAAAGACTCGTGACCCTCTGAGAGAGAAAGATTTCGCCTCACTTCTGTGACAAAGGTGGGTAGGTGGAGTCAGGTCACAGGCTTTCATTGAAGGACAGAACATGCTCGAGGGGCTGAATGGCCCCCTCCTTTTCCGACGCACCTGTCTCAGACTTTTGTTTAAGAATATCACCTTTATATATTGAATGAGACAGTTAAAGTGTCTGTCTGCAACCTGATGTCTTTAACACAAGGTACTCAAGGAGAGAAATTAACTCCTTGAAAGTCACTGATTTCGTTTGGTTACCATGGAAACTGTTACGCATAAAACCCCAGCTGGATGGAATATATGTTTTTTTTAATACAGATTTGATTCGCTGTAAAATAAACTGCCCAGACGGACACATCCCCCCCCCCGGCTAATGTCACCAGAAACCTCTAAGTCAAAAGGTGGTGGGATCGATACTCACTCCAGAGGCTTGAGCACCAGATCCAGGTCGACACTCCCAGTGCCAGTCCTGAGTGAGTGCTGCACTGTCAGAGGTGTCTTCTTACGGGTGAGACGCTAAGCCGAGCGGCCTGTCTTCCCTCTCGGGTGATTGCATAAGATCCCAACACCACTGTTGGAAGAACAGCGGCGCTGAGTGTGGGGGGGTAAGGAATGGGAGCAAGGGGTCCTGGGGCTGATATTCATCCCTCAACTGACATCAACAGAACGGGTGAACTGGACATCTCTCTTATTGCTGATTATGGGATCTTGCTGTGCACAAATTGGTTGCCGTGCTTCCTACATTACAACAATGGCTGCACTTCATTTTATGCCCCAGCTTCCCCCCTCCCCCCACCCCAGCCTCCACCTCCAACCCAGTTCTCAGTGACCCCATAAAACACCAGCCTTGGGCTCAGTGCCTTTCCCCTCACCTGTCCCCAGCCCTAGGGAAGTGTGTAGGGATGGAAACAATAGGTCCCTAATGGCTCTTTCACCCAATCGCCTCCCTATGACCAATGTGCGTGTGTTTGTGTGTGTTTGTGTGTGTGTGTGCGTGTATTTGTACATGCGTGTGTACATATGTGCATGTACATAAGTACATGTGCGTGTACCTGTATGTGTACGTGCATCCACGTGTGCGTATGTGTGTATACATACCTGTGTGTGCATGTCCACATGCGTGTACATGTGTGTATGTGTGTGCACTCACTAATGTCTAGAATAGGAATCCCATCACAACTGGAACCCAGGCACCACAGGAATGTCATTGGTGCAAAAGTTAGAGATGAGCTTGGTTCAGGAGATTAGGTGTAGAATTGGTTTGGGTGAAGATGAAGAATAATAGGGGAAAGAAGTCACTAGGGGGAGTGATCTACAGGCCCCTTAACACTAACCACAATGTTGGACGATTTAGGGGTGTGGTGGGAGATGGGAGGTGGGATTTGGGGGGGGGGGGGCGGGGAGTTGGGGGGGATGTGGGGATGGGATGTGGGATGCAGGATGTGGGGGTAGGCTGTAGGGGGTGGGATGAGGGTTGTGGGGGGTGGGATTTGGGGGGTGGGATGTGGGGGATCAGGAGTGGGGGTGGGGTGCGGTGGATGGGATGTGGGGGTGGGGTGTGGGGCGTGGGATTTGGTGGGGTGGAATTTAGATGAGGTGGGATGTGGTGGTGAGACATGGAGTGGATGGGGTGTGCTGGGGGGCGGAGTATGAGGGTGTTGGGCGTGGAATTTGGAGGGGGTGGGATGTGGCGGTGGGGTGTGGTTTGGGATGCAGGGTTTGGGTGTGGGGGTGGGACTGGGGGGTTGGGGGTCGGTGCCGGGGGTGGGTTTTGGGGCGGAGGAAGAAACGGAGGAAGAGAATCCTGGAATGAGATGGACTCTCGCTCACCCTGACCCTGCTGCCTATCCTCTCGCTCCCAGGATCCACTGACCAGCAGCTGACTCAGGAGCTGAACTGCCAACACCATTCATACTGCTCAGTGAAGTCTCCAATGAGTTGAGACACGTTTAATGATGCTTTTATCTATATGGCCAGAGCGGCCAAACAGTCGGATTATTTAACAGTCACATTTTATCACCTTTCACGTCTGAAAATGTTTCCTCTCCTTCCATTTGTAGAGCCCTGATGTTGGTTAATGAGCCACCTTGTACCCAGAGAGGTCTAACTTCAATCCGCAGTCTGTGGCGAGTTCGGAGACCTCAGCGTCCAGAGTATCACATCAGCCTCGGGTGAGGGCAGTCCAGCCGCTCGCACTAGGAGTTTTGCGGGTGAAGGGTGAAGCGGGGAAAGGATGGGCGTCTCTGTGGTGCCTCCCATGCTCGAACAGTCCTCGGACAGTTACTAGCTCAAGGGCATCCCAAGTGCCAACCAAGGGAGCCAAAACTCTGAGGGAGGAGAGAAAGACAGAGTTAATGTTTCGAGAACATATGACTCTTCTTCAGAGCTAAAGAGAAGGGAAAACGTGATGAAACTTATACTATTTAAGGGGAGGGGAGCAGGTGGAGCTGGATAGAAGGTCAGCGATAGGTGCAGGCAAATGAGAGATTGACAAAGATGTCATGAACAATAGGACGTAGGGGGTGTTAATGGTAGTGAGACGGGCTAAAGGAGGTGTTAATGGTGGCATTAGGTTAAGAAAGCAGAATGGGATAATGGCAGGACCAGGGTAAGTGGTGTAGGCACATGCACAGTGTTGTTAGGAAAGGAGTTCCAGATTTTGACCCAGTGAGCGTGAAGGAACGGCTGATATATGCCCAAGTCAGGATGGTGAGTGACTTGGAGGGGAACTTCCAGGTGGTGGTGTTCCCATGTGTCTGCTGCCCTTGTCCTTCTAGATGGTAGTGGTTGTGGGTTTGGAAGGTGCTGTCTAAGGAGCCTTGGTGAGTTCCTGCAGTGCATCTTGTAGACGGTACACACACTGCTGCTACTGTGTGTCGGTGGTGGAGGGAGTGAATGTTTGTGGATGGGGTACTAATCAAACATGGCTGCAAAAGTAAACGGTGGCCAAACCATGGCTTACAAGGGAAATTAGAGATAGTATTAGATGCAAGGAAGAGACATAAAAATTGGCCAGAAAAAAACAGAAGACCTGAGGATTGGGAGCAGTTTAGAATTCAGCAAAGGAGGACCAAGGGATTGATTAAGAAGAGGAAAATAGAGTACGAGAGTAAGCTTGCGGGGAACATAAAAACTGACTGTAAACGTTTCTATAGGTATGTGAAGAGAAAAAAATTGGAGAAGACAAATGTAGGTCCCTTACAGTCAGAAACAGGGGAATTTATAATGGGGAACAAAGAAATGGCTGACCAACTAAATACATACTTTGGTTCTGTCTTCACAAAGAACATACCAGAAATGCTGGGGAACAGAGGGTTTAGTGAGAGGGAGGAACTGAAAGAAATCAGTATTAGTGGGGAAATGGTGTTGGGGAAACTGATGGGATTGAAGGCCGATAAATCCCCGGGGCCTGATAATCTACATCCCAGAGTACTTAAGGAAGTGGCCCTAGAAATAGTGGATGTATTGGTGGTCATCTTCCTAGATTCTATAGGCTCTGGAACAGTTCCTACAGATTGGAGGGTAGCTAATGTAACCCCACTATTTAAAAAGGGAGGCAGAGAGAAAACAGGGAATTATCGACCAGTCAGCCTGACGTCGGTAGTGGGGAAAATTCTAGAGTCCATTATAAAAAATTTAATAGCTGAGCACTTAGAAAACAGTGACAGAATCGGACAGAGTCAGCATGGATTTATGAAAGGGAAATCATGCTTGACAAATCTACTGTAATTTTTCGAGGATGTAACTAGTAGAGTTGTTGAGGGGGAGCCAGTGGTTGTGGTTTATTTGGACTTTCAGAAGGCTTTCGACAAAGTCCCACATAAGAGATTGGCGTGTGAAATTAAAGCGCATGGCATTGGGGCTAATGTATTGAGATGGATAGAAAACTGGTTGGCAGACAGGAGACAAAGAGCAGGAATAAACACACTCCAAACCTCCAACTCAACCGCATCCCATTTCCCCCTCTGACTGTCACTGTTCCCTCTTACCATCAGTACCTGAGCTCTTCCACCAGGACCCCACCATCAACTCTACAGGCCCCATCCTCTAAAACACTCTTTGCCCCTCCCACGGACACTTCCCCCACCCCCCCGACCCCTCTTCATGCCTGTTAGTATCCTCGTAGTTTAAGGTAAGGTGAGAGGTGTTGGGTATTGAGTAGTCTCAGGTGTGTATATAAAGAAGAGTCAGCCAGCTCGATGGTGCTCGAGTGGAGAAGTGAGATCTGTCGTGAGCAATAAAGTCTTCACCAAAGAATCCTAGTCCCAGTGTCCATTTCACAAGCAGGCTCGGGAATTCACTGACATTTGGAGAGGATGGTTCTCTGAAAGTGAAGACAGGAGACTAAGATTTCCTTCTAGACAGAAGGTTAAAATTGGAGGGGTTTTTTATGAGAGAAGGCTGTAATTGGAGACACTGTGAAGAAAGATGACTGTAAGGTGGTAGGATATGGTTTTCCACCACTTCTCTGTGAAATGGAGCCGTATGATCAATGGAAAATTGCAGTAAATATGTGGACACGGGTAATGTCTCTCTGAGAAGTAAGCAATGGATGGCTCTGGCATCTTCACTTCTTGGAAGACCAACTGCATAGTGTCCACAGAACCAGAAGCTCAGGACTTCTTCAGAGTCATGGATAAACTTTATATGAGGGATGAGTTATTGAATGCTTATGGGGCTTGGTCAGGCTTTGATACATTTAGAAACATGGATGATTCTTCCATAGAAGAATACATCATGGAGTTTAACGGACTATATATAAGATTGCCGAGATTTCACTTGGAAATTCCTAAATCAGAACTTGCCTTTGAATGATTGGACTATGTTGGGATATCAAACATGGATAGGCTCTAGGTTTTCACCAGAGTTAGATTCAAAGAGAGAGATACACTTCTGGATCAAATGTCCGAATCCTTAAATAAATTTCTGGGAAAGCATTCATTTCTGGCCACACTTATGGTGCAACTGGGCTCTCCAGCAGTGACAGGAAAGATGGAGGATACAATGCTAGCAGCATTTCGGGACTGTTCGAATGTAAGGCCCAAACGCCTGTAACAATAGAAGAATTGCAAACAAAAAGTATGAGGACAGAGACCCTTCTGGGAACTATCATAGGCGGCGGGAGTTCAGCAGTTATGGAAGAAGGATAAACCCCAGGAATAACCATGGGGTGGGCAAGAGGTGCTTCAGCTGTGACTCTGTGTATCATTATGTGTGGAATTGCCTATAATGAAAGGCAGGGTTTTTGAGACAACACATGACATGGGAGGTATGGAAGGCGGGGATGACGATACTGACCAATCAGAAGGAATTATATTGGTCACCAGAAGCTTCCGTCCAGTAATATGTATCCCAGTCACAGATTCGCTCAATTGCACAGTTCCAGATACTGGGTGTACATCCACAATACATGGAGCAGACTGGCTAAAATGTTACATGATTCTTTAAGTAAGGAAGACCAAAGGATATGACAGTCCTACTTGTTTCAGGTTCGGTGATGGTAACATGTTGAAATCACTGAAAAAATGGTAGTTCCATGCAAACTAGCAGGGGTAAATCACTTTATCAGTAATGATGTGATATCATTACTGACGTTCACTGGCATCTCACTCACTGCCAGCTCAAGGGACATCACCACTCACTCTCTCTCACACACACCCTCACATCTCCATCTGGCCTCATCTCCTCTGGAGGCTGCCCTCTCCATCTTGAGGCCACTTGCACAGTTTAACGTGTGTCCCCAAACACACCCTGGGTTACCCCCCTTCCCCAGTACAGCCCTCGCCCTGCGGCCTCATCCCTTGCCTAAGGTCACTTCTCACCCTTCCCCTAGCCTTGCAGCTGTTGAAAAGCCCCCCCACACCCCCCCCCACCCCTCGCCCCGCCTTAGGGCTGATCTGGTAGGTAGGGATTTGCCCGTGAAACCCCTAAAAGTGATGTGGTGCTGCCTGTGAAGCCCTGGCACTGACGATCGCGAGTGCTGCCTGAAGCAAGATAGGCAAACAAACCTCGAAGTCTCGAGTGAAGTGCAGCTCGCCAGGTGTACATCACTTATGTACAGTTGTGAAACACTTTGGCGATGATCCAGCGCCGGGAGGATGGTTCCGGTAAGCAGGGCTTATAATGAGATGCTAAAATATTGAAACTAGCGAGTTTACCTTTTCTACTGTGGTGAGTGTTCTTGATACGTATCCTATTGGCCGTTCCATGCCATCATCTATCCGTAGAGAGACGCATCACATGTCAGCACCAATTCTTTCATCTGGTCATAAAGCACTAACAGATTGGATGAGTGCAACAATTGTTTCACCTTTCTGAAAGCTTCTTTCTAGGAAACTTCGCAAGACCAACGTTGGTTCTTTCTGAGTAGAGAATGCAGGGGGGCAGCACTATAGACAACTTGGCTAAGAACCACCCATAATAGTTGATCATTCCTGGGAATGATTTGAGCTCTGAGACATTCTTTGGTGCAGGTGCCTCCCTTATAGCTCTCACTTTCTGCTCAACCGGGTGGAGGCCCTGTGAATCTACCCGGTGACCCAAACAGATTAGCTCCCTCGCTTGTTAAATGCATTCCAGCTTGCAAGAAACATTTTACGGCTTCTAAGTTTACCAAATGCTCTTTTTCAGTGAATCCTGTCACCAATACATCATCTAAATAGAATGCAACCTGGGGCAGTCCCTGCAGTCAGCTTTCCATTGTCCTCTGGTAGATGGGGCCAGTGGAGGAGACATTGAAAGTTAATCGTGTATATTGGTACAACCCTGTGTGGGTATTAATTGTGACAAATTATCCGGAGGCATTATCCAACTGTAGTTGTTGATGAGCATGACTCATGCCAGGCTTTGTGTACATTGTCCCTCCTGCCAGTTTGGCACACGGGTCTTCGATGTTTGGAATTGGGTGCTTTCTCTAGCTCAGCTAATTTGTTAACCACGAGTTCAGAATCTCCACAAATTCAGACGCTTTGGTTGGGTTTAGGGATGGGGACTATTGGTGCTGCTCATTTTGAGAACTGAACAGCTTGTCTAATGCCCAGTTTCTTTAGTCTGTTCAGTTCGATGTTGACTTTTTCTCACAGGGTATATGGCACCGCTCTCAACTGCAATGAAGCAAGGCATTGCTTTTGGGTCCACATGAATCTTGGCCTGCAGGCTCTGGGTTTTCCCCAGTTCACCCTTGAAGGCGGTGGCGTATTTTCTAAGTAGCTCTGGTAGCCCATTTGCTCTCAACAGGAAAGTTTCAGCCCATTTTAACTTAATCTCCTTTAAAAAATTTCGCCCCAGGAGGATTGACCCTTCACCTGCTACCACCATCACGGGTAACTGTGCCGATTGGCTTCCATAATGGACAGTTACTCTGCTTATGCCTTTTATTTGAATGTCTTCACTCGTATATGTTTTTAGTTTGGCCGCTGTTTCTAAACTCAATTGATGTTCACCGTTATTCAAATATCCCAATTACTGCAGTGGAAGGTCCCATGTCCATTTCCATTCTAACAGGTTTGCTCTTTACTTTCACTGTGACAAATATTGGCTCTGTCTTTCCAAATTTCAGATTAAACAATGGGTAAATGTCTGAATTTATTGCTTCAGGCTCTTCTACATTATAGATTTCGTGGGGCTTCTTTATCTTGCACTGCCTCATCATATGTCCATTTCTGTGACAATAGTAGCATTCTATTTATTTAAACTGCCAATCGCTAAAAGACTGATTGTCTCCACCTCTGTTAAAATTATTCTTCGATGTCACTGCTAAGTTATTTTTCTTTGTTCTTTGGCTAGCGGGGGCTGTTTCCCGCTTCTCAGCGGAGTCTCACTCTGTCGCTCCTCTTTTGGCTGAGGTTTCTCACCAGATGTGCAGGGTGGTGCCAATTTGTGCACCCCGTATCGCTTTTGAATCTCTTACTGCGCTTTCCATGGCCGACGCTATCTCTGCTGCCTTCCTGAAATCCAGATTCACTTCGGGCAATAATCTTTCTGAACAGTGTCCTCTTTCACACCCCACACTAAACGATCTCTGAGCATGTCTTTCATGCTCAGAGTCATACCGAACTCACAATGTCCTGTTAACTTCTTCAAATTTTCCATGTAGCTAGCAATTGTCTCACTTGGAGCTCTATTTCGTGAATTAAACCTGCACTGTGACTGAGGGCTTGGTTGAAAATGACCCTTCATGAGGTCCACCAATTCATCGAAATTCTTCAAATCTGGGCACTGGTTGCCATCAAAGCTGTAGGTTTTGCTCCCACAGGTACTCAAGGGTAGTGAGGAATTCGCTGCCCAAGTTGGTGGTAGAGGCAGAAACTCTAAACCCTTTTAAAAAGTACCTGGATCTGCACCTTAAGTGCTGTAAGCTACAGAGCTGTGGGCTGGGTGCAGGAAGGTGGGATTAGAAAGGGCACCTGGGTGTCCTCGGGCTGGCATGGACAAGATGGGCTGAATGGCCTCCTTCTGTGCTGTAACTTTTCTATGGTTCTATGGTTCTAAGAGGATCACTTGCCTCTTCTCTCCCCCAGTAACCTTGCACGATTTAAGAAAGAACGTAAGTTGTTCTATGCATTGAGACCAATCATCTGTAGCAGGTGCAAAAGAATCAATTCTCCCAAATTGTGGCATTCTGAGAGAGGATAACTTCTTCAATTCTAACTGAGTTTGCCACTTACAATCACTGGATGAGGTACAGTGCCAATTTATTTTTAACTTGATTTCTTCCATTCAATCCTGTTTTATCCTCATTGCCAGTTTGTTGTAGGATGGCTGAATTATGTTATCAGTGATAGAATTGATCTGCAGGTACTTCTTGGGTGGAAACATTGAGCTTATTTACAATAAACTCAGCAGCAACTACACATGTGCTTTCAACTTCAACTCCATCTCAACACTGACTGCAGAGGTAGCCCATGCTACTCTCCTATTGGTTACTAAAGACCATGTGATCTTGCCCAACACGTATTATTCTTAAAGGTACATTACACACTAAATAAAACCATAATTGCTACAAAAGGTGTCTGGATATGGACCTCAAGAGCCATAACCTGCAGGACTACGGGCCAAACGCTGGAAAGCGGGATGAGGCGGGGGGCTCATTTTTCAGCCATCGCAGAGATGATGGGCCAAGTGGCCTCTTCCTGTGTCTACAGCACCTTTGACAGGGCACCTCAGAAAGCACTTCACAGCCAATGAAGCATTTTGGGGAACAAGGTGTGACACTGGGCTGCCTATTGTTGTGGTGGACATTTCATTGCTACAAATTCAGAGTATCAGAGAAAGGTACAGCACAGGAGGAGTCCATTCAGCCCCTCTCATCCAAGCAGCCATCCAACCAAATCTTGCTCAGTAACTCTGTAGTTGACAAACTTCAGATGTATATCCAAGTATTTTTTGAATGCAATGAGGGTTTCTGTCTCCAACACCCTTTCAGGAAGTGAGTTCCAGATCCCCAGGGTCTCGAATTCACTGTCTGAGAGTTTGGGGAAGACAGGGTCAATCACGTGGTTAGGATCTGGAATGCACTGTCTGAGAGTGTGGGGGAGACAGGGTCAATGAAACGGTTAGGAGCAGTTATCCACTGCCTGAGACTGTGGTGGGTCCAGGGGAAATCGAGTGGTTAGGATCTGGAATGCACTGCCTGAGAGTGTGGTGGAGACAGGGTCAATCGAGTGGTCAGGGACTGGAATGTACCGAATTAGAGTGTGCGGGAGACAAAGTAAATTGAATGATGAGGAGCATTAATCTACTCCGTGAGAGTGTAGTGGAGACAGGGTCAATCGAGTGGTTTGGATCTGGAATGCACTGCATGAGAGTGTGGTGGAAACAGAGTCAGTCGAGTCTTTAACATATCAAATGCGCTGTCTGAGACTGTGATGAAGACAGGGTCAATTTACTGGTCAGGGACTGGAATGTACCGATTTAGAGTGTGCGGGAGACAGAGTAAATTGAAAGATTAGGAGCAGTAATCTAATCGGTGAGAGTGTGGTGGAGACAGGGTCAATCAAGTGGTTAGGATCTGGAATGCACTGCCTGAGAGTGAGGTGGAGACAGAGTCAATCGAGTGGTTAGGATCTGGAATGCAATGTCTGAGAGTGTGGTGGAGGCAGAGTCAATCAAGTGGTTAGGGAATGGAATGCACTGTCTGAGAGTGTGGTAGAGACAGGGTCAATCGAGTGGTTAGGATCTGGAAAGCACTGCCTGAGATTGTGGTGGAGACAGGGTCAATCGAGTGGTTAGGGTCCAGATTGCACTGTCTGAGAGTGTGGTGGAGACAGGGTCAATCGAGCGGTTAGGATCTGGAATGCACTGCCTGAGAGTGTGGTGGAGACAGGGTCAATCAAGTGGTAAGGGTCTGGAATGTATTGACTGAGAGTGTGGTGGAGACAGGGTCAATCGAGTGGTTAGGATCTGGAATGCACTGTCTGAGAGTGTGATGGAGACAGGGTCAATCGAGTGGTTAGGATCTGGAGTGTAATGTCTGAGGGTGTGGTGGAGACAGGGTCAATCGAGTGGTTAGGATCTGGAAAGGACTGCCTGATAGTGTGGTGGAGGCAGGGTCAATCGAGTGGTAAGGGTCTAGAATGCACTGTCTGAGAGTGAGGTGGAGACAGAGTCAATCGAGTGGTTAGGATCTGGAATGCACTGCCTGACAGTGAGGGGGAGACAGGGTCAATCAAGTGGTTAGGGTCTGAAATGCATTGTCTGATAGTGTGGTGGAGACAGGGTCAATCGAGTGGTTAGGATCTGGAATGCATTGACTGAGAGTGTGGTGGAGACAGGGTCAATCGATTGGTTAGGATCTGGAATACACTGTCTGAGAGTGTGATGGAGAGAGGGGCAATCGAGTGGTTAGGGTCTGGAATGCACTGTCTGAGAATGTGGTCGGGACAGGGTCAATCGTGTGGTTGGGGTCTGGAATGCACTGTCTGTGAGTGTGGTAGAGACACGGTCAATCGAGTGGTTATGATCTGGAATGCACTGTCTGAGATTGTGGTGGAGACAGGGTCAATCGAGTGGTTAGGATCTGGAATGCACTGTCTGAGAGTGTGATGGAGACAGGGTCAATCGAATGGTTAGGATCTGGAATGCACTGCCTGGATAGTGTGGTGGAGGCAGGGTCAATCGAGTGGTTAAGGTCTAGAATGCACTGTCTGAGAGTGTGGTGGAGACTGAGTCAATCGAGTGGTTAGGATCTGGAATGCACTGCCTGATAGTGTGGTGGAGGCAGGGTCAATCGAGTGGTTAGGGTCTAGAATGCACTGTCTGAGAGTGAGATGGAGACAGAGTCAATCGAGTGGTTAGGATCTGGAATGCACTGCCTGAGAGTGAGGTAGAGACAGGGTCAATCAATTGGTTAGGGTCTGGAATGCACTGTCTGAGAGTGTGGTGGAGACAGGGTCAATCGAGTGGTTAGGATCTGGAAGGCGCTGTCTGAGAGTGTGGCGGAGACAGGGTCAATCGAGTGGTTAGGATCTGGAATACACTGTCTGAGAGTGTGGTGGAGACAGAGTCAATCGAGTGGTTAGGATCTGGAATGCATTGTCTGAGAGTGTGGTGGAGACAGGGTCAATCGAGTGGTTAGGGTCTGGAATGCACTGTCTGAGAATGTGGTCGGGACAGGGTCAATCGTGTGGTTGGGGTCTGGAATGCACTGTCTGTGAGTGTGGTGGAGGCAGGGTCAATCGAGTGGTTAGGATCTGGAATGCACTGTCTGAGAGTTGCTGGAGACAGCGTCAATCGAGTGGTTAGGATCTGGATTGCACTGTCTGAGAGTGTGGTGGAGACAGGGTCACTGGAGTGGTTAGGTTCTGGAATGCATAGCCTGAGAGTGTGGTGGAGACAGGGTCAATCGATTGGTTAGGATCTGGAATGCACTGTCTGAGAGTGTGATGGAGACAGGGTCAATCGAGTGGTTAGGGTCCGGAATGCATTGACTGAGAGTGTGGTGGAGACAGGGTCAATCGAGTGGTTAGGATCTGGAGTGCACTGTCTGAGTGTGTGGTGGAGACAGGGTCAATCGAGTGGTTAGGATCTGGAATGCACTGCCTGATAGTGTGGTGGAGGCAGGGTCAATCGAGTGGTTAAGGTCTAGAATGCTCTGTCTGAGAGTGTGGTGGAGACAGAGTCAACCGAGTGGTTAGGATCTGGAATGCACTGTCTGAGAGTGTGATGGAGACAGGGTCAATCGAGTGGTTAGGATCTGGAGTGCACTGTCTGAGTGTGTGGTGGAGACAGGGTCAATCGAGTGGTTAGGATCTGGAATGCACTGACTGATAGTGTGGTGGAGGCAGGAACAATCGAGTGGTTAAGGTCTAGAATGCACTGTCTGAGAGTGTGGTGGAGACAGAGTCAATCGAGTGGTTAGGATCTGGAATGCACTGTCTGAGAGTGTGATGGAGACAGGGTCAATCGAGTGGTTAGGGTCTAGAATGCATTGACTGAGAGTGTGGTGGAGACAGGGTCAATCGAGTGGTTAGGATCTGGAATGCACTGTCTGAGTGTGTGGTGGAGACAGGGTCAATCGAGTGGTTAGGATCTGGAATGCACTGCCTGATAGTGTGGTGGAGGCAGGGTTAATCGAGTGGTTAAGGTCTAGAATGCACTGTCTGAGAGTGTGGTGGAGACTGAGTCAATCGAGTGGTTAGAATCTGGAATGCACTGCCTGATAGTGTGGTGGAGGCAGGGTCAATCGAGTGGTTAGGGTCTAGAATGCACTGTCTGAGAGTGAGATGGAGACAGAGTCAATCGAGTGGTTAGGATCTGGAATGCACTGCCTGAGAGTGAGGTAGAGACAGGGTCAATCAATTGGTTAGGGTCTGGAATGCACTGTCTGAGAGTGTGGTGGAGACAGGGTCAATCGAGTGGTTAGGATCTGGAAGGCGCTGTCTGAGAGTGTGGCGGAGACAGGGTCAATCGAGTGGTTAGGATCTGGAATACACTGTCTGAGAGTGTGGTGGAGACAGAGTCAATCGAGTGGTTAGGATCTGGAATGCACTTTCTGAGAGTGTGGTGGAGACAGGGTCAATCGAGTGGTTAGGGTCTGGAATGCACTGTCTGAGAATGTGGTCGGGACAGGGTCAATCGTGTGGTTGGTGTCTGGAATGCAGTTTCTGTGAGTGTGGTGGAGACAGGGTCAATCGAGTGGTTAGGATCTGGAATGCACTGTCTGAGAGTTGGTGGAGACAGCGTCAATCGAGTGGTTAGGATCTGGATTGCACTGTCTGAGAGTGTGGTGGAGACAGGGTCACTCGAGTGGTTAGGGACTGGAATGCATAGCCTGAGAGTGTGGTGGAGACAGGGTCAATCGATTGGTTAGGATCTGGAATGCACTGTCTGAGAGTGTGATGGAGACAGGGTCAATCGAGTGGTTAGGGTCCGGAATGCATTGACTGAGAGTGTGGTGGAGACAGGGTCAGTCGAGTGGTTAGGATCTTGAGTGCACTGTCTGAGTGTGTGGTGGAGACAGGGTCAATCGAGTGGTTAGGATCTGGAATGCACTGCCTGATAGTGTGGTGGAGGCAGGGTCAATCGAGTGGTTAAGGTCTAGAATGCTCTGTCTGAGAGTGTGGTGGAAACTGAGTCAATCGAGTGGTTAGGATCTGGAATGCACTGTCTGAGTGTGTGATGGAGACAGGGTCAATCGAGTGGTTAGGATCTGGAGTGCACTGTCTGAGTGTGTGGTGGAGACAGGGTCAATCGAGTGGTTAGGATCTGGAATGCACTGCCTGATAGTGTGGTGGAGGCAGGAACAATCGAGTGGTTAAGGTCTAGAATGCACTGTCTGAGAGTGTGGTGGAGACAGAGTCAATCGAGTGGTTAGGATCTGGAATGCACTGTCTGAGAGTGTGATGGAGACAGGGTCAATCGAGTGGTTAGGGTCTAGAATGCACTGCCTGATAGTGTGGTGGAGGCAGGAACAATCGAGTGGTTAAGGTCTAGAATGCACTGTCTGAGAGTGTGGTGGAGACAGGGTCAATCGAGTGGTTAGGATCTGGAAGGCGCTGTCTGAGATTGCGGCGGAGACAGGGTCAATCGAGTTTTTAGGATCTGGAATACACTGTCTGAGAGTGTGGTGGAGACTGAGTCAATCGAGTGGTTAGGATCTGGAATGCACTGTCTGAGATTGTGGTGGAGACAGGGTCAATCGAGTGGTAAGGTTCTGGAATGCACTCTCTGAGAATGTGGTCGGGACTGGGTCAATCGTGTGGTTGGGGTCTGGAATGCACTGTCTGAGAGTTGGTGGAGACAGCGTCAATCGAGTGGTTAGGATCTGGATTGCACTGACTGAGAGTGTGGTGGAGAGAGGGTCAATCGAGTGGTTAGGATCTGGAATGCATAGCCTGAGAAAGTGGTGGAGACAGGGTCAATCGAGTGGTTAGGATCTGGAATGCACTGCCTGATTGTTTGGTGAAGGCAGGGTCAATCGAGTGGTTAGGGTCTAGAATGCACTGTCTGAGAGTGAGGTGGAGACAGAGTCAATCGAGTGGTTAGGATCTGGAATGCACTGCCCGAGAGAGAGGTAGAGACAGGGTCAATCAATTGGTTAGGGTCTGGAATGCACTGTCTGAGAGTGTGGTGGAGACAGGGTCAATCGAGTGGTTAGGATCTGGAATACACTGTCTGAGAGTGTGGTGGAGACAGAGTCAATCGAGTGGTTAGGATCTGGAATGCACTGTCTGAGAGTTGGTGGAGACAGCGTCAATCGAGTGGTTAGGATCTGGATTGCACTTCTGAGAGTGTGGTGGAGACAGGGTCAATCGATTGGTTAGGGTCTGGAATGCATAGCCTGAGAGTGTGTTGGAGACAGGGTGAATCGAGTGGTTAGGATCTGGAATGTACTGCCTGAGAGTGTGGTGGAGACAGGGTCAATC
The DNA here is from genome assembly GCF_017639515.1 of Carcharodon carcharias. Classification (NCBI taxonomy): domain Eukaryota; kingdom Metazoa; phylum Chordata; class Chondrichthyes; order Lamniformes; family Lamnidae; genus Carcharodon; species Carcharodon carcharias. Next base: position 339,983 of record NW_024470695.1, read on the forward strand.
GAGTGGTTAGGATCTGGAATGCACTGCCTGATAGTGTAGTGGAGGCAGGGTCAATCGAGTGGTTAGGGTCTAGAATGCACTGTCTGAGAGTGAGGTGGAGACAGAGTCAATCGAGTGGTTAGGATCTGGAATGCACTGCCTGAGAGTGAGGTAGAGACAGGGTCAATCAATTGGTTAGGGTCTGGAATGCACTGTCTGAGAGTGTGGTGGAGACAGGGTCAATCGAGTGGTTAGGATCTGGAAGGCGCTGTCTGAGATTGTGGCGGAGACAGGGTCAATCGAGTGGTTAGGATCTGGAATACACTGTCTGAGAGTGTGGTGGAGACTGAATCAATCGAGTGGTTAGGATCTGGAATGCACTGTCTGAGAGTGTGGTGGAGACAGGGTCAATCAAGTGGTTAGGTTCTGGAATGCACTCTCTGAGAATGTGGTCGGGACTGGGTCAATCGTGTGGTTGGGGTCTGGAATGCACTCTCTGAGAGTTGGTGGAGACAGCGTCAATCGAGTGGTTAGGATCTGGATTGCACTGTCTGAGAGTGTGGTGGAGAGAGGGTCAATCGAGTGGTTAGGATCTGGAATGCACTGCCTGATTGTTTGGTGAAGGCAGCGTTAATCGAGTGGTTAGGGTCTAGAATGCATTGTCTGAGAGTGAGGTGGAGACAGAGTCAATCGAGTGGTTAGGATCTGGAATGCACTGTCTGAGAGTTGGTGGAGACAGCGTCAATCGAGTGGTTAGGATCTGGATTGCACTTCTGAGAGTGTGGTGGAGACAGGGTCAATCGATTGGTTAGGGTCTGGAATGCATAGCCTGAGAGTGTGTTGGAGACAGGGTGAATCGAGTGGTTAGGATCTGGAATGTACTGCCTGAGAGTGTGGTGGAGACAGGGTCAATCGAGTGGTTAGGATCTGGAATGCACTGCCTGATAGTGTAGTGGAGGCAGGGTCAATCGAGTGGTTAGGGTCTAGAATGCACTGTCTGAGAGTGAGGTGGAGACAGAGTCAATCGAGTGGTTAGGATCTGGAATGCACTGCCTGAGAGTGAGGTAGAGACAGGGTCAATCAATTGGTTAGGGTCTGGAATGCACTGTCTGAGAGTGTGGTGGAGACAGGGTCAATCGAGTGGTTAGGATCTGGAAGGCGCTGTCTGAGATTGTGGCGGAGACAGGGTCAATCGAGTGGTTAGGATCTGGAATACACTGTCTGAGAGTGTGGTGGAGACTGAATCAATCGAGTGGTTAGGATCTGGAATGCACTGTCTGAGAGTGTGGTGGAGACAGGGTCAATCAAGTGGTTAGGTTCTGGAATGCACTCTCTGAGAATGTGGTCGGGACTGGGTCAATCGTGTGGTTGGGGTCTGGAATGCACTCTCTGAGAGTTGGTGGAGACAGCGTCAATCGAGTGGTTAGGATCTGGATTGCACTGTCTGAGAGTGTGGTGGAGAGAGGGTCAATCGAGTGGTTAGGATCTGGAATGCACTGCCTGATTGTTTGGTGAAGGCAGGGTCAATCGAGTGGTTAGGGTCTAGAATGCATTGTCTGAGAGTGAGGTGGAGACAGAGTCAATCGAGTGGTTAGGATCTGGAATGCACTGCCCGAGAGTGAGGTAGAGACAGGGTCAATCAATTGGTTAGGGTCTGGAATGCACTGTCTGAGAGTGTGGTGGAGACAGGGTCAATCGAGTGGTTAGGATCTGGAATACACTGTCTGAGAGTGTGGTGGAGACAGAGTCAATCGAGTGGTTAGGATCTGGAATGCACTGTCTGAGAGTTGGTGGAGACAGCGTCAATCGAGTGGTTAGGATCTGGATTGCACTGTCTGAGAGTGTGGTGGAGACAGGGTCAATCGATTGGTTAGGGTCTGGAATGCATAGCCTGAGAGTGTGTTGGAGACAGGGTCAATCGAGTGGTTAGGATCTGGAATGCATTGACTGAGAGTGTGGTGGAGACAGGGTCATTCGAGTGGTTAGGATCTGGAATGCTCTGTTTGAGAGTGTGATGCAGACAGGGTCAATCGAGTGGTTAGGATCTGGAATGCACTTCCTGAGAGTGTGATGGAGACAGGGTCAATCGAGTGGTTAGGATCTGGAGTGCACTGTCTGAGTGTGTTGTGGACACAGGGTCAATCGAGTGGTTAGGATCTGGAATGCACTACCTGATAGTGTGGTGGAGGCAGGGTCAATCGAGTGGTTAAGGTCTAGAAGGCACTGTCTGAGAGTGTGGTGGAGACTGAGTCAATCGAGTGGTTAGGATCTGGAATGCACTGCCTGATAGTGTGGTGGAGGCAGGGTCAATCGAGTGGTTAGGGTCTAGAATGCACTGTCTGAGAGTGAGGTGGAGACAGAGTCAATCGAGTGGTTAGGATCTGGAATGAACTGCCTGAGAGTGAGGTTGAGACAGGGTCAATCAATTGGTTATGGTCTGGAATGCACTGTCTGAGAGTGTGGTGGAGACAGGGTCAATCGAGTGGTTAGGATCTGGAAGGCGCTGTCTGAGAGTGTGGCGGAGACAGGGTCAATCGAGTGGTTAGGATCTGGAATGCACTGTCTGAGAGTGTGATGGAGACAGGGTCAATCGAGTGGTTAGGATCTGGAATGCACTGCCTGATAGTGTGGTGGAGGCAGGGTCAATCGAGTGGTTAGGGTCTAGAAAGCACTGTCTGAGAGTGATTTGGAGACAGAGTCAATCGAGTGGTTAGGATCTGGAATGCACTGCCTGAGAGTGAGGTAGAGACAGGGTCAATCAATTGGTTAGGGTCTGGAATGCACTGTCTGAGAGTGTGGTGGAGACAGGGTCAATCGAGTGGTTAGTATCTGGAATGCACTGTCTGAGAGTGTGGTGGAGACAGGGTCAATCGAGTGGTTAGGGTCTGGAATGCACTGTCTGAGAATGTGGTCGGGACAGGGTCAATCGTGTGGCTGGTGTCTGGAACGCACTGTCTGAGAGTTGGTGGAGACAGGGTCAGTCGAGTGGTTAGGATCTGGATTGCACTGTCTGAGAGTGTGGTGGAGACAGGGTCAATCGAGTGGTTAGGGTCTGGAATGCATAGCCTGAGAGTGTGGTGGAGACAGGGTCAATCGAGTGGTTAGGATCTGGAATTCACTGCCTGATAGTGTGGTGGAGGCAGGGTCAATCGAGTGGTTAGGGTCTAGAATGCACTGTCTGAGAGTGTGGTAGAGACAGGGTCAATCGAGTGGTTAGGATCTCGAATGCACTGCCTGAGAGTGTGGTGGAGAGAGGGTCAATCGAGTGGTTAGGAGGTGGAATGCACTGTCTGAGCGTTTGGTGGAGACAGGGTCAATGAGTGGTTAGGAACTGGAGTGCACTGTCTGTGGGTTTGGTGGAGAAGGGTTAATCGAGTGGTTAGGATCTGGAATGCACTGCCTGATAGTGTGGTGGAGGCTGGGTCAATCGAGTGGTTAGGATCTGGAATGCACTGTCTGAGAGTGTGGTCGGACAGGGTCAACCGTGCGGTTGGGGTCTAGAATGCACTGTCTGAGAGTGTGGTGGAGACAGAGTCATTCGAGAGTTTAAGATCTGGAAGGCGCTCTCTGAGAGTGTGGCGGAGAGAGGGTCAATCGAGTGGTTAGGATCTGGACTGCACTGTCTGAGAGTGAGGTGGAGACAGAGTCAATCGAGTGGTTAGGAAATAGAATGCACTGTCTGAGAGTGTGATGGAGAAAGGGTCAATCGAGTGGTTAGGATCTGGAGTGTACTGTCTGAGGGTGTGGTGGAGACAGGGTCAGTCGAGTGGTTAGGATCTGGAATGCACTGCCTGATAGTGTGGTGGAGGCAGGGTCAATCGAGTGGAAGTATCTAGAATGCACTGTCTGATAGTGAGGTGGAGACAGAGTCAATCGAGTGGTTAGGATCTGGAATGCACTGTCTGAGAGTGTGATGGAGACAGGGTCAATCGAGTGGTTAGGATCTGGAGTGTACTGTCTGAGGGTGTGGTGGATACAGGGTCAGTCGAGTGGTTAGGATCTGGAATGCACTGCCTGATAGTGTGGTGGAGGCAGGGTCAATCGAGTGGTAATTATCGAGAATGCACTGTCTGAGAGTGAGGTGGAGACAGAGTCAATCGAGTGGTTAGGATCTGGAATGCACTGCCTGACAGTGAGGGGGAGACTGGGTCAATCAAGTAGTTAGGGTCTGAAATGCACTGTCTGATAGTGTGGTGGAGACAGGGTCAATCGAGTGGTTAGGATCTGGAAAGCGCTGTCTGAGAGTGTGATGGAGACAGGGTCAATCGAGTGGTTGGGGTCTGGAATGCACTGTCTGTGAGTGTGGTGGAGACAGGGTCAATCGAGTGGTTAGGGTCTAGAATGCACTGTCTGAGAGTGTGGTAGAGACAGGGTCAATCGAGTGGTTAGGATCTGGAATGCACTGCCTGAGAGTGTGGTGGAGACAGGGTCAATCGAGTGGTTAGGAGGTGGAATGCACTGTCTGAGCGTTTGGTGGAGACAGGGTCAATGAGTGGTTAGGATCTGGAATGCACTGTCTGAGAGTGTGATGGAGAGACGGGCAATCGAGTGGTTAGCGTCTGGAATGCACTGTCTGAGAATGTGGTCGTGACAGGGTCAATCGTGTGGTTGGGGTCTGGAATGCACTGTCTGTGAGTGTGGTAGAGACAGGGTCAATCGAGTAGTTAGGATCTGGAGTGCACTGCCTGATAGTGTGGTGGAGGCAGGGTCAATCGAGTGGTTAAGGTCTAGAATGCACTGTCTGAGAGTGTGGTGGAGACTGAGTCAATCGAGTGGTTAGGATCTGGAATACACTGCCAGATAGTGTGGTGGAGGCAGGGTCAATCGAGTGGTTAGGGTCTAGAATGCACTGTCTGAGAGTGAGATGGAGACAGAGTCAATCGAGTGGTTAGGATCTGGAATGCACTGCCTGAGAGTGAGGTAGAGAAGGGGTCAATCAATTGGTTAGGGTCTGGAATGCACTGTATGAGAGTGTGGTGGAGACAGGGTCAATCGAGTGGTTAGGATCTGGAATGCACTGTCTGAGAGTGTGGTGGAGACAGGGTCAATCGAGTGGTTATGGTCTGGAATGGACTGTCTGAGAATGTGGTCGGGACAGGGTCAATCGTGTGGTTAGGATCTGGATTGCACTGTCTGAGAGTGTGGTGGAGACATGTCAATCGAGTGGTTAGGGTCTGGAATGCATAGCCTGAGAGTGTGGTGGAGACAGGGTCAATCGATTGGTTAGGATCAGCAATGCACTGTCTGAGAGTGTGATGGAGACAGGGTCAATCGAGTGGTTAGGGTCCGGAATGCATTGACTGAGAGTGTGGTGGAGACAGGGTCAATCGAGAGGTTAGGATCTGGAGTGCACTGTCTGAGTGTGTGGTGGAGACAGGGTCAATCGAGTGGTTAGGATCTGGAATGCACTGGCTGATAGTGTGGTGGAGGCAGGGTCAATCGATTGGTTAAGGTCTAGAATGCACTGTCTGAGAGTGTGGTGGGGACAGAGTCAATCGAGTGGTTAGGATCTGGAATGCACTGTCTGAGAGTGTGATGGAGACAGGGTCAATCGAGTGGTTAGGATCTGGAGTGCACTGTCTGAGTGTGTGGTGGAGACAGGGTCAATCGAGTGGTTAGGGTCTAGAATGCACTGTCTGAGAGTGAGATGGAGACAGAGTCAATCGAGTGGTTAGGATCTGGAATGCACTGCCTGAGAGTGAGGTAGAGACAGGGTCAATCAATTGGTTAGGGTCTGGAATGCACTGTCTGAGAGTGTGGTGGAGACAGGGTCAATCGAGTGGTTAGGATCTGGAAGGCGCTGTCTGAGAGTGTGGCGGAGACAGGGTCAATCGAGTGGTTAGGATTTGGAATACACTGTCTGAGAGTGTGGTGGAGACAGAGTCAATCGAGTGGTTAGGATCTGGAATGCACTGTCTGAGAGTGTGGTGGAGACAGGGTCAATCGAGTGGTTATGGTCTGGAATGCACTCTCTGAGATTGTGGTCGGGACAGGGTCAATCGTGTGGTTGGGGTCTGGAATGCACTGTCTGTGAGTGTGGTGGAGACAGGGTCAATCGAGTGGTTAGGATCTGGAATGCACTGTCTGAGAGTTGGTGGAGACAGCGTCAATCGAGTGGTTAGGATCTGGATTGCACTGTCTGAGAGTGTGGTGGAGACAGGGTCAATCGAGTGGTTAGGGTCTGGAATGCATAGCCTGAGAGTGTGGTGGAGACAGGGTCAATCGATTGGTTCGGATCTGCAATGCACTGTCTGAGAGTGTGATGGAGACAGGGTCAATCGAGTGGTTAGGGTCCGGAATGCATTGACTGAGAGTGTGGTGGAGACAGGGTCAATCGAGTGGTTAGGATCTGGAGTGCACTGTCTGAGTGTGTGGTGGAGACAGGGTCAATCGAGTGGTTAGGATCTGGAATGCACTGCCTGATAGTGTGGTGGAGGCAGGGTCAATCGAGTGGTTAAGGTCTAGAATGCAATGTCTGAGAGTGTGGTGGGGACAGAGTCAATCGAGTGGTTAGGATCAGGAATGCACTGTCTGAGAGTGTGATGGAGACAGGGTCAATCGAGTGGTTAGGGTCTGGAGTGCACTGTCTGAGTGTGTGGTGGAGACAGGGTCAATCGAGTGGTTAGGATCTGGAATGCACTGCCTGATAGTGTGGTGGAGGCAGGAACAATCGATTGGTTAAGGTCTAGAAAGCACTGTCTGAGAGTGTGGTGGACACAGAGTCAATCGAGTGGTTAGGATCTGGAATGCACTGTCTGAGAGTGTGATGGAGACAGGGTCAATCGAGTGGTTAGGGTCTAGAAGGCATTGACTGAGAGTGTGGTGGAGACAGGGTCAATCGAGTGGTTAGGATCTGGAATGCACTGTCTGAGTGTGTGGTGGAGACAGGGTCAATCGAGTGGTTAGGGTCTAGAATGCATTGACTGAGAGTGTGGTGAAGGCAGGGTCAATCGAGTGCTTAGGGTCTAGAATGCATTGTCTGAGAGTGAGGTGGAGACAGAGTCAATCGAGTGGTTAGGATCTGGAATGCACTGCCCGAGAGTGAGGTAGAGACAGGGTCAATCAATTGGTTAGGGTGTGGAATGCACTGTCTGAGAGTGTGGTGGAGACAGGGTCAATCGAGTGGTTAGGATCTGGAATACACTGTCTGAGAGTGTGGTGGAGACAGAGTCAATCGAGTGGTTAGGATCTGGAATGCACTGTCTGAGAGTTGGTGGAGACAGCGTCAATCGAGTGGTTAGGATCTGGATTGCACTGTCTGAGAGTGTGGTGGAGACAGGGTCAATCGATTGGTTAGGGTCTGGAATGCATAGCCTGAGAGTGTGTTGGAGACAGGGTCAATCGAGTGGTTAGGATCTGGAATGCATTGACTGAGAGTGTGGTGGAGACAGGGTCATTCGAGTGGTTAGGATCTGGAATGCTCTGTTTGAGAGTGTGATGCAGACAGGGTCAATCGAGTGGTTAGGATCTGGAATGCACTTCCTGAGAGTGTGATGGAGACAGGGTCAATCGAGTGGTTAGGATCTGGAGTGCACTGTCTGAGTGTGTTGTGGACACAGGGTCAATCGAGTGGTTAGGATCTGGAATGCACTACCTGATAGTGTGGTGGAGGCAGGGTCAATCGAGTGGTTAAGGTCTAGAAGGCACTGTCTGAGAGTGTGGTGGAGACTGAGTCAATCGAGTGGTTAGGATCTGGAATGCACTGCCTGATAGTGTGGTGGAGGCAGGGTCAATCGAGTGGTTAGGGTCTAGAATGCACTGTCTGAGAGTGAGGTGGAGACAGAGTCAATCGAGTGGTTAGGATCTGGAATGAACTGCCTGAGAGTGAGGTTGAGACAGGGTCAATCAATTGGTTAGGGTCTGGAATGCACTGTCTGAGAGTGTGGTGGAGACAGGGTCAATCGAGTGGTTAGGATCTGGAAGGCGCTGTCTGAGAGTGTGGCGGAGACAGGGTCAATCGAGTGGTTAGGATCTGGAATGCACTGTCTGAGAGTGTGATGGAGACAGGGTCAATCGAGTGGTTAGGATCTGGAATGCACTGCCTGATAGTGTGGTGGAGGCAGGGTCAATCGAGTGGTTAGGGTCTAGAAAGCACTGTCTGAGAGTGATTTGGAGACAGAGTCAATCGAGTGGTTAGGATCTGGAATGCACTGCCTGAGAGTGAGGTAGAGACAGGGTCAATCAATTGGTTAGGGTCTGGAATGCACTGTCTGAGAGTGTGGTGGAGACAGGGTCAATCGAGTGGTTAGGATCTGGAATGCACTGTCTGAGAGTGTGGTGGAGACAGGGTCAATCGAGTGGTTAGGGTCTGGAATGCACTGTCTGAGAATGTGGTCGGGACAGGGTCAATCGTGTGGCTGGTGTCTGGAACGCACTGTCTGAGAGTTGGTGGAGACAGGGTCAGTCGAGTGGTTAGGATCTGGATTGCACTGTCTGAGAGTGTGGTGGAGACAGGGTCAATCGAGTGGTTAGGGTCTGGAATGCATAGCCTGAGAGTGTGGTGGAGACAGGGTCAATCGAGTGGTTAGGATCTGGAATTCACTGCCTGATAGTGTGGTGGAGGCAGGGTCAATCGAGTGGTTAGGGTCTAGAATGCACTGTCTGAGAGTGTGGTCGAGACAGGGTCAATCGAGTGGTTAGAGTCTAGAATGCACTGTCTGAGAGTGTGGTAGAGACAGGGTCAATCGAGTGGTTAGGATCTCGAATGCACTGCCTGAGAGTGTGGTGGAGAGAGGGTCAATCGAGTGGTTAGGAGGTGGAATGCACTGTCTGAGCGTTTGGTGGAGACAGGGTCAATGAGTGGTTAGGATCTGGAGTGCACTGTCTGTGGGTTTGGTGGAGAAGGGTTAATCGAGTGGTTAGGATCTGGAATGCACTGCCTGATAGTGTGGTGGAGGCTGGGTCAATCGAGTGGTTAGGATCTGGAATGCACTGTCTGAGAGTGTGGTCGGACAGGGTCAACCGTGTGGTTGGGGTCTAGAATGCACTGTCTGAGAGTGTGGTGGAGACAGAGTCATTCGAGAGTTTAAGATCTGGAAGGCGCTCTCTGAGAGTGTGGCGGAGAGAGGGTCAATCGAGTGGTTAGGATCTGGACTGCACTGTCTGAGAGTGAGGTGGAGACAGAGTCAATCGAGTGGTTCGGATCTAGAATGCACTGTCTGAGAGTGTGATGGAGAAAGGGTCAATCGAGTGGTTAGGATCTGGAGTGTACTGTCTGAGGGTGTGGTGGAGACAGGGTTAGTCGAGTGGTTAGGATCTGGAATGCACTGCCTGATAGTGTGGTGGAGGCAGGGTCAATCGAGTGGAAGTATCTAGAATGCACTGTCTGATAGTGAGGTGGAGACAGAGTCAATCGAGTGGTTAGGATCTGGAATGCACTGTCTGAGAGTGTGATGGAGACAGGGTCAATCGAGTGGTTAGGATCTGGAGTGTACTGTCTGAGGGTGTGGTGGAGACAGGGTCAGTCGAGTGGTTAGGATCTGGAATGCACTGCCTGATAGTGTGGTGGAGGCAGGGTCAATCGAGTGGTAATTATCTAGAATGCACTGTCTGAGAGTGAGGTGGAGACAGAGTCAATCGAGTGGTTAGGATCTGGAATGCACTGCCTGACAGTGAGGGGGAGACTGGGTCAATCAAGTAGTTAGGGTCTGAAATGCACTGTCTGATAGTGTGGTGGAGACAGGGTCAATCGAGTGGTTAGGATCTGGAATGCACTGCCTGATAGTGTGGTGGAGGCAGGGTCAATCGAGTGGTTAGGATCTGGAATGTACTGTCTGAGAGTGTGGTGGAGACAGTGTCAGTCGAGTGGTTAGGAACTGGAAAGCGCTGTCTGAGAGTGTGGTGGAGACAGGGTCAATCGAGTGGTTGGGGTCTGGAATGCACTGTCTGTGAGTGTGGTGGAGAGAGGGTCAATCGAGTGGTTAGGATCTGGAATGTAGTGTCTGAGAGTGTGATGGAGACAGGGTCAATCGAGTGGTTAGGGTCTGGAATGCATTGACTGAGAGTGTGGTGGAGACAGGGTCAATCGATTGGTTAGGATCTGGAATGCACTGTCTGAGAGTGTGATGGAGAGAGGGGCAATCGAGTGGTTAGGGTCTGGAATGCACTGTCTGAGAATGTGGTCGTGACAGGGTCAATCGTGTGGTTGGGGTCTGGAATGCACTGTCTGTGAGTGTGGTAGAGACAGGGTCAATCGAGTGGTTATGATCTGGAATGCACTGTCTGAGATTGTGGTGGTGACAGGGTCAATCGAGTGGTTAGGATCTGGAATGCACTGTCTGAGAGTGTGATGGAGACAGGGTCAATCGAGTGGTTAGGGTCCGGAATGCATGGACTGAGAGTGTGGTGGAGACAGGGTCAATCGAGTGGTTAGGATCTGGAATGCACTGTCTGAGAGTGTGATGGAGACAGGGTCAATCGAGTAGTTAGGATCTGGAGTGCACTGTCTGAGTGTGTGGTGGAGACAGGGTCAATCGAGTGGTTAGGATCTGGAATGCACTGCCTGATAGTGTGGTGGAGGCAGGGTCAATCGAGTGGTTAAGGTCTAGAATGCACTGTCTGAGAGTGTGGTGGAGACTGAGTCAATCGAGTGGTTAGGATCTGGAATACACTGCCAGATAGTGTGGTGGAGGCAGGGTCAATCGAGTGGTTAGGGTCTAGAATGCACTCTCTGAGAGTGAGATGGAGACAGAGTCAATCGAGTGGTTAGGATCTGGAATGCACTGCCTGAGAGTGAGGTAGAGAAGGGGTCAATCAATTGGTTAGGGTCTGGAATGCACTGTATGAGAGTGTGGTGGAGACAGGGTCAATCGAGTGGTTAGGATCTGGAATGCACTGTCTGAGAGTGTGGTGGAGACAGGGTCAATCGAGTGGTTATGGTCTGGAATGGACTGTCTGAGAATGTGGTCGGGACAGGGTCAATCGTGTGGTTGGGGTCTGGAATGCACTGTCTGTGAGTGTGGTGGAGACAGGGTCAATCGAGTGGTTAGGATCTGGAATGCACTGTCTGAGAGTTGGTGGAGACAGCGTCAATCGAGTGGTTAGGATCTGGATTGCACTGTCTGAGAGTGTGGTGGAGACATGTCAATCGAGTGGTTAGGGTCTGGAATGCATAGCCTGAGAGTGTGGTGGAGACAGGGTCAATCGATTGGTTAGGATCAGCAATGCACTGTCTGAGAGTGTGATGGAGACAGGGTCAATCGAGTGGTTAGGGTCCGGAATGCATTGACTGAGAGTGTGGTGGAGACAGGGTCAATCGAGAGGTTAGGATCTGGAGTGCACTGTCTGAGTGTGTGGTGGAGACAGGGTCAATCGAGTGGTTAGGATCTGGAATGCACTGGCTGATAGTGTGGTGGAGGCAGGGTCAATCGATTGGTTAAGGTCTAGAATGCACTGTCTGAGAGTGTGGTGGGGACAAAGTCAATCGAGTGGTTAGGATCTGGAATGCACTGTCTGAGAGTGTGATGGAGACAGGGTCAATCGAGTGGTTAGGATCTGGAGTGCACTGTCTGAGTGTGTGGTGGAGACAGGGTCAATCGAGTGGTTAGGGTCTAGAATGCACTGTCTGAGAGTGAGATGGAGACAGAGTCAATCGAGTGGTTAGGATCTGGAATGCACTGCCTGAGAGTGAGGTAGAGACAGGGTCAATCAATTGGTTAGGGTCTGGAATGCACTGTCTGAGAGTGTGGTGGAGACAGGGTCAATCGAGTGGTAAGGATCTGGAAGGCGCTGTCTGAGAGTGTGGCGGAGACAGGGTCAATCGAGTGGTTAGGATTTGGAATACACTGTCTGAGAGTGTGGTGGAGACAGAGTCAATCGAGTGGTTAGGATCTGGAATGCACTGTCTGAGAGTGTGGTGGAGACAGGGTCAATCGAGTGGTTATGGTCTGGAATGCACTCTCTGAGATTGTGGTCGGGACAGGGTCAATCGTGTGGTTGGGGTCTGGAATGCACTGTCTGTGAGTGTGGTGGAGACAGGGTCAATCGAGTGGTTAGGATCTGGAATGCACTGTCTGAGAGTTGGTGGAGACAGCGTCAATCGAGTGGTTAGGATCTGGATTGCACTGTCTGAGAGTGTGGTGGAGACAGGGTCAATCGAGTGGTTAGGGTCTGGAATGCATAGCCTGAAAGTGTGGTGGAGACAGGGTCAATCGATTGGTTCGGATCTGCAATGCACTGTCTGAGAGTGTGATGGAGACAGGGTCAATCGAGTGGTTAGGGTCCGGAATGCATTGACTGAGAGTGTGGTGGAGACAGGGTCAATCGAGTGGTTAGGATCTGGAGTGCACTGTCTGAGTGTGTGGTGGAGACAGGGTCAATCGAGTGGTTAGGATCTGGAATGCACTGCCTGATAGTGTGGTGGAGGCAGGAACAATCGATTGGTTAAGGTCTAGAAAGCACTGTCTGAGAGTGTGGTGGACACAGAGTCAATCGAGTGGTTAGGATCTGGAATGCACTGTCTGAGAGTGTGATGGAGACAGGGTCAATCGAGTGGTTAGGGTCTAGAATGCATTGACTGAGAGTGTGGTGGAGACAGGGTCAATCGAGTGGTTAGGATCTGGAATGCACTGTCTGAGTGTGTGGTGGAGACTGGGTCAATCGAGTGGTTAGGATCTGGAATGCACTGCCTGATAGTGTGGTGGAGGCAGGGTCAATCGATTGTTTAAGGTCAAGAATGCACTGTCTGAGAGTGTGGTGGAGACTGAGTCAATCGAGTGGTTAGGATCTGGAATGCACTGCCTGATAGTGTGGTGGAGGCAGGGTCAATCAATTGGTTAGGGTCTGGAATGCACTGTCTGAGAGTGTGGTGGAGACAGGGTCAATCGAGTGGTTAGGATCTGGAAGGCGCTGTCTGAGATTGTGGCGGAGACAGGGTCAATCGAGTGGTAAGGTTCTGGAATGCATAGCCTGAGAGTGTGGTGGAGACAGGGACCATCGAGTGGTTAGGATCTGGAATGCACTGCCTGATTGTTTGGTGGAGGCAGGGTCAATCGAGTGGTTAGGGTCTAGAATGCACTGTCTGAGAGTGAGGTGGAGACAGAGTCAATCGAGTGGTTAGGATCTGGAATGCACTGCCTGAGAGTGAGGTATAGACAGGGTCAATCAATTGGTTAGTGTCCGGAATGCACTGTCTGAGAGTGTGGCGGAGACAGGGTCAATCGAGTGGTTAGGATCTGGAATACACTGTCTGAGATTGTGGTGGAGACAGAGTCAATCGAGTGGTTAGGATCTGGAATGCACTGTCTGTGAGTGTGGTTTCGACAGGGTCAATCGAGTGGTTAGGATCTGGAATGCACTGTCTGAGAGTTGGTGGAGACAGCGTCAATCGAGTGGTTAGGATAAGGATTGCACTTGTGAGAGTGTGGTGGAGACAGGGTCATTCGAGTGGTTAGGGTGTAGAATGCACTGTCTGAGAGTGTGGTCGAGACAGGGTCAATCGAGTGGTTAGGGTCTAGAATGCACTGTCTGAGAGTGTGGTAGAGACAGGGTCAATCGAGTGGTTAGGATCTGGAATGCACTGCCTGAGAGTGTGGTGGAGACAGGGTCAATCGAGTGGTTAGGAGGTGGAATGCACTGTCTGAGCGTTTGGTGGAGACAGGGTCAATGAGTGGTTAGGATCTGGAGTGCACTGTCTGTGGGTTTGGTGGAGACAGGGTCAATCGAGTGGTTAGGATCTGGAATGCACTGCCTGATAGTGTGGTGGAGGCAGGGTAAATCGAGTGGTTAGGATCTGGAATGTACTGTCTGAGAGTGTGGTGGAGACAGTGTCAGTTGAGTGGTTAGGGTCTGGAATGCACTGTCTGAGAGTGTGGTGCAGACAGAGTCATTCGAGTGGTTAAGATATGGAAGGCGCTGTCTGAGAGTGTGGCGGAGACAGGGTCAATCGAGTGGTTAGGATCTGGAATGCACTGTCTGAGAGTGAGGTGGAGACAGAGTCAATCGAGTGGTTAGGATCTGGAATGCACTGTCTGAGAGTGAGGTGGAGACAGAGTCAATCGAGTGGTTAGGATCTGGAATGCACTGCCTGATAGTGTGGTGGAGGCAGGGTCAATCGAGTGGTTAGGATCTGGAGTGTACTGTCTGAGGGTGTGGTGGAGACAGGGTCAGTCGAGTGGTTAGGATCTGGAATGCACTGCCTGATAGTGTGGTGGAGGCAGGGTCAATCGAGTGGTAATTATCTAGAATGCACTGTCTGAGAGTGAGGTGGAGACAGAGTCAATCGAGTGGTTAGGATCTGGAATGCACTGCCTGACAGTGAGGGGGAGACAGGGTCAATCAAGTGGTTAGGGTCTGAAATGCACTGTCTGAGAGTGTGATGGAGACAGGGTCAATCGAGTGGTTAGGGTCCGGAATGCATTGACTGAGAGTGTGGTGGAGACAGGGTCAATCGAGTGGTTAGGATCTGGAGTGCACTGTCTGAGTGTGTGGTGGAGACAGGGTCAATCGAGTGGTTAGGATCTGGAATGCACTGGCTGATAGTGTGGTGGAGGCAGTGTCAATCGAGTGGTTAAGGTCTAGAATGCACTGTCTGATAGTGTGGTGGGGACAGAGTCAATCGAGTGGTTAGGATCTGGAATGCCCTGTCTGAGAGTGTGATGGAGACAGGGTCAATCGAGTGGTTAGGATCTGGAGTGCACTGTCTGAGTGTGTGGTGGAGACAGGGTCAATCGAGTGGTTAGGATCTGGAATGCACTGCCTGATAGTGTGGTGGAGGCAGGGTCAATCGAGTGGTTAAGGTCAAGAATGCACTGTCTGAGAGTGTGGTGGAGACTGAGTCAATCGAGTGGTTAGGATGTGGAATGCACTGCCTGATAGTGTGGTGGAGACAGGGTCAATGGAATGGTTAGGATCTGGAATACACTGTCTGAGAGTGTGGTGGAGCCAGAGTCAATCGAGTGGTTAGGATCTGGAATGCACTGTCTGAGAGTGTGGTGGAGACAGGGTCAATCGAGTGGTTAGGATCTGGAATGCACTGTCTGAGAGTGAGGTGGAGACAGAGTCAATCGAGTGGTTAGGATCTGGAATGCACTGTCTGAGAGTGAGGTGGAGACAGAGTCAATCGAGTGGTTAGGATCTGGAATGCACTGCCTGATAGTGTGGTGGAGGCAGGGTCAATCGAGTGGTTAGGATCTGGAGTGTACTGTCTGAGGGTGTGGTGGAGACAGGGTCAGTCGAGTGGTTAGGATCTGGAATGCACTGCCTGATAGTGTGGTGGAGGCAGGGTCAATCGAGTGGTAATTATCTAGAATGCACTGTCTGAGAGTGAGGTGGAGACAGAGTCAATCGAGTGGTTAGGATCTGGAATGCACTGCCTGACAGTGAGGGGGAGACAGGGTCAATCAAGTGGTTAGGGTCTGAAATGCACTGTCTGAGAGTGTGATGGAGACAGGGTCAATCGAGTGGTTAGGGTCCGGAATGCATTGACTGAGAGTGTGGTGGAGACAGGGTCAATCGAGTGGTTAGGATCTGGAGTGCACTGTCTGAGTGTGTGGTGGAGACAGGGTCAATCGAGTGGTTAGGATCTGGAATGCACTGGCTGATAGTGTGGTGGAGGCAGTGTCAATCGAGTGGTTAAGGTCTAGAATGCACTGTCTGATAGTGTGGTGGGGACAGAGTCAATCGAGTGGTTAGGATCTGGAATGCCCTGTCTGAGAGTGTGATGGAGACAGGGTCAATCGAGTGGTTAGGATCTGGAGTGCACTGTCTGAGTGTGTGGTGGAGACAGGGTCAATCGAGTGGTTAGGATCTGGAATGCACTGCCTGATAGTGTGGTGGAGGCAGGGTCAATCGAGTGGTTAAGGTCAAGAATGCACTGTCTGAGAGTGTGGTGGAGACTGAGTCAATCGAGTGGTTAGGATGTGGAATGCACTGCCTGATAGTGTGGTGGAGACAGGGTCAATGGAATGGTTAGGATCTGGAATACACTGTCTGAGAGTGTGGTGGAGCCAGAGTCAATCGAGTGGTTAGGATCTGGAATGCACTGTCTGAGAGTGTGGTGGAGACAGGGTCAATCGAGTGGTTAGGTTCTGGAATGCACTCTCTGAGAATTTGGTCGGGACTGGGTCAATCGTGTGGTTGGGGTCTGGAATGCACTGTCTGAGAGTTGGTGGAGACAGCGTCAATCGAGTGGTTAGGATCTGGATTGCACTGTCTGAGATTGTGGTGGAGAGAGGGTCAATCGAGTGGTTAGGATCTGGAATGCATAGCCTGAGAGCGTGGTGGAGACAGGGACCACCGAGTGGTTAGAATCTGGAATGCACTGCCTGATTGTTTGGTGGAGGCAGGGTCAATCGAGTGGTTAGGGTCTAGAATACACTGTCTGAGAGTGAGGTGGAGAGAGAGTCAATCGAGTGGTTAGGATCTGGAATGCACTGCCTTAGAGTGAGGTAGAGACAGGGTCAATCAATTGGTTAGGGTCTGGAATGCACTGTCTGAGAGTGTGGTGGAGACAGGGTCAATCGAGTGGTTAGGATCAGGAATACACTGTCTGAGAGTGTGGTGGAGACAGAGTCAATCGAGTGGTTAGGATCTGGAATGCACTGTCTGTGAGTGTGGTGGCGACAGGGTCAATCGAGTTGTTAGGATCTGGAATGCACTGTCTGAGTGTGTGGTGGAGACTGGGTCAATCGAGTGGTTAGGATCTGGAATGCACTGCCTGATAGTGTGGTGGAGGCAGGGTCAATCGAGTGGTTAAGGTCAAGAATGCACTGTCTGAGAGTGTGGTGGAGACTGAGTCAATCGAGTGGTTAGGATCTGGAATGCACTGCCTGATAGTGTGGTGGAGGCAGGGTCAATCAATTGGTTAGGGTCTGGAATGCACTGTCTGAGAGTGTGGTGGAGACAGGGTCAATCGAGTGGTTAGGATCTGGAAGGCGCTGTCTGAGATTGTGGCGGAGACAGGGTCAATCGAGTGGTTAGGATCTGGAATGCACTGCCTGAGAGAGTGGTGGAGCCAGAGTCAATCGAGTGGTTAGGATCTGGAATGCACTGTCTGAGAGTGTGGTGGAGACAGGGTCAATCGAGTGGTTAGGTTCTGGAATGCACTCTCTGAGAATTTGGTCGGGACTGGGTCAATCGTGTGGTTGGGGTCTGGAATGCACTGTCTGAGAGTTGGTGGAGACAGCGTCAATCGAGTGGTTAGGATCTGGATTGCACTGTCTGAGATTGTGGTGGAGAGAGGGTCAATCGAGTGGTTAGGATCTGGAATGCATAGCCTGAGAGTGTGGTGGAGACAGGGACCATCGAGTGGTTAGGATCTGGAATGCACTGCCTGATTGTTTGGTGGAGGCAGGGTCAATCGAGTGGTTAGGGTCTAGAATGCACTGTCTGAGAGTGTGGTGGAGAGAGAGTCAATCGAGTGGTTAGGATCTGGAATGCACTGCCTGAGAGTGAGGTAGAGACAGGGTCAATCAATTGGTTAGGGTCTGGAATGCACTGTCTGAGAGTGAGTTGGAGACAGGGTCAATCGAGTGGTTAGGATCTGGAATGCACTGTCTGAGAGTGAGGTGGAGACAGAGTCAATCGAGTGGTTAGGATCTGGAATGCACTGTCTGAGAGTGTGATGGAGACAGGGTCAATCGAGTGGTTAGGATCTGGAGTGTACTGTCTGAGGGTGTGGTGGAGAAAGGGTCAGTCGAGTGGTTAGGATCTGGAATGCACTGCCTGATAGTGTGGTGGAGGCAGGGTCAATCGAGTGGTTAGGATCTGGAATGTACTGTCTGAGAGTGTGGTGGAGACAGTGTCAGTCGAGTGGTTAGGGTCTGGAATGCACTGTCTGAGAATGTGGTCGGACAGGGTCAACCGTGTGGTTGGGGTCTAGAATGCACTGTCTGAGAGTGTGGGGGAGACAGATTCATTCGAGTGGTTAAGATCTGGAAGGCGCTGTCTGAGAGTGTGGCGGAGACAGGGTCAATCGAGTGGTTAGGATCTGGAATGCACTGTCTGAGAGTGAGGTGGAGACAGAGTCAATCGAGTGGTTAGGATCTAGAATGCACTGTCTGAGAGTGTGATGGAGAAAGGGTCAATCGAGTGGTTAGGATCTGGAGTGTACTGTCTGAGGGTGTGGTGGAGACAGGGTCAGTCGAGTGGTTAGGATCTGGAATGCACCGCCTGATAGTGTGGTGGAGGCAGGGTCAATCGAGTGGTAATTATCTAGAATGCACTGTCTGAGAGTGAGGTGGAGACAGAGTCAATCGAGTGGTTAGGATCTGGAATGCACTGCCTGACAGTGAGGGGGAGACAGGGTCAATCAAGTGGTTAGGGTCTGAAATGCACTGTCTGATAGTGTGGTGGAGACAGGGTCAATCGATTGGTTAGGATCTGCAATGCACTGTCTGAGAGTGCGATGGAGACAGGGTCAATCGAGTGGTTAGGGTCCGGAATGCATTGACTGAGAGTTTGGTGGAGACAGGGTCAATCGAGTGGTTAGGAACTGGAGTGTACTGTCTGAGTGTGTGGTGGAGACAGGGTCAATCGAGTGGTTAGGATCTGGAATGCACTGGCTGATAGTGTGGTGGAGGCAGGGTCAATCGAGTGGTTAAGGTCTAGAATGCACTGTCTGGGAGTGTGGTGGGGACAGAGTCAATCGAGTGGTTAGGATCTGGAATGCACTGTCTGAGAGTGTGATGGAGAGAGGGTCAATCGAGTGGTTAGGATCTGGAATGCACTGTCTGAGTGTGTGGTGGAGACAGGGTCAATCGAGTGGTTAGGGTCTAGAATGCACTGTCTGAGAGTGAGATGGAGACAGAGTCAATCGAGTGGTTAGGATCTGGAATGCACTGCCTGAGAGTGAGGTAGAGAAAGGGTCAATCAATTGGTTAGGGTCTGGAATGCACTGTCTGAGAGTGTGGTGGAGACAGGGTCAATCGAGTGGTTAGGATCTGGAAGGCGCTGTCTGAGAGTGTGGCGGAGACAGGGTCAATCGAGTGGTTAGGATTTGGAATACACTGTCTGAGAGTGTGGTGGAGACAGAGTCAATCGAGTGGTAAGGATCTGGAATGCACTGTCTGAGAGTGTGGTGGAGACAGGGTCAATCGAGTGGTTAGGATCTGGAAGGCGCTGTCTGAGCGTGTGGCGGAGACAGGGTCAATCGAGTGGTTAGGATTTGGAATACACTGTCTGAGAGTGTGGTGGAGACAGAGTCAATCGAGTGGTTAGGATCTGGAATGCACTGTGTGAGAGTGTGGTGGAGACAGGGTCAATCGAGTGGTTATGGTCTGGAATGCACTGTCTGAGAATGTGGTCGGGACAGGGTCAATCGTGTGGTTGGGGTCTGGAATGCACTGTCTGTGAGTGTGGTGGAGACAGGGTCAATCGAGTGGTTAGGATCTGGAATGCACCTTCTGAGAGTTGGTGGAGACAGCGTCAATCGAGTGGTTAGGATCTGGATTGCACTGTCTGAGAGTGTGGTGGAGACAGGGTCAATCGAGTGGTTCGGGTCCGGAATGCATTGACTGAGAGTGTGGTGGAGACAGGGTCAATCGAGTGGTTAGGATCTGGAGTGCACTGTCTGAGTGTGTGGTGGAGACAGGGTCAATCGAGTGGTTAGGATCTGGAATGCACTGGCTGATAGTGTGGTGGAGGCAGTGTCAATCGAGTGGTTAAGGTCTAGAATGCACTGTCTGATAGTGTGGTGGGGACAGAGTCAATCGAGTGGTTAGGATCTGGAATGCACTGTCTGAGAGTGTGATGGAGACAGGGTCAATCGAGTGGTTAGGATCTGGAGTGCACTGTCTGAGTGTGTGGTGGAGACAGGGTCAATCGAGTGGTTAGGATCTGGAATGCACTGCCTGATAGTGTGGTGGAGGCAGGGTCAATCGAGTGGTTAAGGTCAAGAATGCACTGTCTGAGAGTGTGGTGGAGACTGAGTCAATCGAGTGGTTAGGATGTGGAATGCACTGCCTGATAGTGTGGTGGAGACAGGGTCAATCGAGTGGTTAGGATCTGGAATACACTGTCTGAGAGTGTGGTGGAGCCAGAGTCAATCGAGTGGTTAGGATCTGGAATGCACTGTCTGAGAGTGTGGTGGAGACAGGGTCAATCGAGTGGTTAGGTTCTGGAATGCACTCTCTGAGAATTTGGTCGGGACTGGGTCAATCGTGTGGTTGGGGTCTGGAATGCACTGTCTGAGAGTTGGTGGAGACAGCGTCAATCGAGTGGTTAGGATCTGGATTGCACTGTCTGAGATTGTGGTGGAGAGAGGGTCAATCGAGTGGTTAGGATCTGGAATGCATAGCCTGAGAGTGTGGTGGAGACAGGGACCACCGAGTGGTTAGGATCTGGAATGCACTGCCTGATTGTTTGGTGGAGGCAGGGTCAATCGAGTGGTTAGGGTCTAGAATGCACTGTCTGAGAGTGAGGTGGAGAGAGAGTCAATCGAGTGGTTAGGATCTGGAATGCACTGCCTTAGAGTGAGGTAGAGACAGGGTCAATCAATTGGTTAGGGTCTGGAATGCACTGTCTGAGAGTGTGGTGGAGACAGGGTCAATCGAGTGGTTAGGATCAGGAATACACTGTCTGAGAGTGTGGTGGAGACAGAGTCAATCGAGTGGTTAGGATCTGGAATGCACTGTCTGTGAGTGTGGTGGCGACAGGGTCAATCGAGTTGTTAGGATCTGGAATGCACAGTCTGAGTGTGTGGTGGAGACTGGGTCAATCGAGTGGTTAGGATCTGGAATGCACTGCCTGATAGTGTGGTGGAGGCAGGGTCAATCGAGTGGTTAAGGTCAAGAATGCACTGTCTGAGAGTGTGGTGGAGACTGAGTCAATCGAGTGGTTAGGATCTGGAATGCACTGTCTGAGAGTGTGGTGGAGACAGGGTCAATCGAGTGGTTAGGTTCTGGAATGCACTCTCTGAGAATTTGGTCGGGACTGGGTCAATCGTGTGGTTGGGGTCTGGAATGCACTGTCTGAGAGTTGGTGGAGACAGCGTCAATCGAGTGGTTAGGATCTGGATTGCACTGTCTGAGATTGTGGTGGAGAGAGGGTCAATCGAGTGGTTAGGATCTGGAATGCATAGCCTGAGAGTGTGGTGGAGACAGGGACCATCGAGTGGTTAGGATCTGGAATGCACTGCCTGATTGTTTGGTGGAGGCAGGGTCAATCGAGTGGTTAGGGTCTAGAATGCACTGTCTGAGAGTGTGGTGGAGAGAGAGTCAATCGAGTGGTTAGGATCTGGAATGCACTGCCTGAGAGTGAGGTAGAGACAGGGTCAATCAATTGGTTAGGGTCTGGAATGCACTGTCTGAGAGTGAGTTGGAGACAGGGTCAATCGAGTGGTTAGGATCTGGAATGCACTGTCTGAGAGTGAGGTGGAGACAGAGTCAATCGAGTGGTTAGGATCTGGAATGCACTGTCTGAGAGTGTGATGCAGACAGGGTCAATCGAGTGGTTAGGATCTGGAGTGTACTGTCTGAGGGTGTGGTGGAGAAAGGGTCAGTCGAGTGGTTAGGATCTGGAATGCACTGCCTGATAGTGTGGTGGAGGCAGGGTCAATCGAGTGGTTAGGATCTTGAATGTACTGTCTGAGAGTGTGGTGGAGACAGTGTCAGTCGAGTGGTTAGGGTCTGGAATGCACTGTCTGAGAATGTGGTCGGACAGGGTCAACCGTGTGGTTGGGGTCTAGAATGCACTGTCTGAGAGTGTGGTGGAGACAGAGTCATTCGAGTGGTTAAGATCTGGAAGGCGCTGTCTGAGAGTGTGGCGGAGACAGGGTCAATCGAGTGGTTAGGATCTGGAATGCACTGTCTGAGAGTGAGGTGGAGACAGAGTCAATCGAGTGGTTAGGATCTAGAATGCACTGTCTGAGAGTGTGATGGAGAAAGGGTCAATCGAGTGGTTAGGATCTGGAGTGTACTGTCTGAGGGTGTGGTGGAGACAGGGTCAGTCGAGTGGTTAGGATCTGGAATGCACCGCCTGATAGTGTGGTGGAGGCAGGGTCAATCGAGTGGTAATTATCTAGAATGCACTGTCTGAGAGTGAGGTGGAGACAGAGTCAATCGAGTGGTTAGGATCTGGAATGCACTGCCTGACAGTGAGGGGGAGACAGGGTCAATCAAGTGGTTAGGGTCTGAAATGCACTGTCTGATAGTGTGGTGGAGACAGGGTCAATCGATTGGTTAGGATCTGCAATGCACTGTCTGAGAGTGCGATGGAGACAGGGTCAATCGAGTGGTTAGGGTCCGGAATGCATTGACTGAGAGTTTGGTGGAGACAGGGTCAATCGAGTGGTTAGGAACTGGAGTGTACTGTCTGAGTGTGTGGTGGAGACAGGGTCAATCGAGTGGTTAGGATCTGGAATGCACTGGCTGATAGTGTGGTGGAGGCAGGGTCAATCGAGTGGTTAAGGTCTAGAATGCACTGTCTGGGAGTGTGGTGGGGACAGAGTCAATCGAGTGGTTAGGATCTGGAATGCACTGTCTGAGAGTGTGATGGAGAGAGGGTCAATCGAGTGGTTAGGATCTGGAATGCACTGTCTGAGTGTGTGGTGGAGACAGGGTCAATCGAGTGGTTAGGGTCTAGAATGCACTGTCTGAGAGTGAGATGGAGACAGAGTCAATCGAGTGGTTAGGATCTGGAATGCACTGCCTGAGAGTGAGGTAGAGAAAGGGTCAATCAATTGGTTAGGGTCTGGAATGCACTGTCTGAGAGTGTGGTGGAGACAGGGTCAATCGAGTGGTTAGGATCTGGAATGCACTGTCTGTGAGTGTGGTGGCGACAGGGTCAATCGAGTTGTTAGGATCTGGAATGCACAGTCTGAGTGTGTGGTGGAGACTGGGTCAATCGAGTGGTTAGGATCTGGAATGCACTGCCTGATAGTGTGGTGGAGGCAGGGTCAATCGAGTGGTTAAGGTCAAGAATGCACTGTCTGAGAGTGTGGTGGAGACTGAGTCAATCGAGTGGTTAGGATCTGGAATGCACTGTCTGAGAGTGTGGTGGAGACAGGGTCAATCGAGTGGTTAGGTTCTGGAATGCACTCTCTGAGAATTTGGTCGGGACTGGGTCAATCGTGTGGTTGGGGTCTGGAATGCACTGTCTGAGAGTTGGTGGAGACAGCGTCAATCGAGTGGTTAGGATCTGGATTGCACTGTCTGAGATTGTGGTGGAGAGAGGGTCAATCGAGTGGTTAGGATCTGGAATGCATAGCCTGAGAGTGTGGTGGAGACAGGGACCATCGAGTGGTTAGGATCTGGAATGCACTGCCTGATTGTTTGGTGGAGGCAGGGTCAATCGAGTGGTTAGGGTCTAGAATGCACTGTCTGAGAGTGTGGTGGAGAGAGAGTCAATCGAGTGGTTAGGATCTGGAATGCACTGCCTGAGAGTGAGGTAGAGACAGGGTCAATCAATTGGTTAGGGTCTGGAATGCACTGTCTGAGAGTGAGTTGGAGACAGGGTCAATCGAGTGGTTAGGATCTGGAATGCACTGTCTGAGAGTGAGGTGGAGACAGAGTCAATCGAGTGGTTAGGATCTGGAATGCACTGTCTGAGAGTGTGATGCAGACAGGGTCAATCGAGTGGTTAGGATCTGGAGTGTACTGTCTGAGGGTGTGGTGGAGAAAGGGTCAGTCGAGTGGTTAGGATCTGGAATGCACTGCCTGATAGTGTGGTGGAGGCAGGGTCAATCGAGTGGTTAGGATCTTGAATGTACTGTCTGAGAGTGTGGTGGAGACAGTGTCAGTCGAGTGGTTAGGGTCTGGAATGCACTGTCTGAGAATGTGGTCGGACAGGGTCAACCGTGTGGTTGGGGTCTAGAATGCACTGTCTGAGAGTGTGGTGGAGACAGAGTCATTCGAGTGGTTAAGATCTGGAAGGCGCTGTCTGAGAGTGTGGCGGAGACAGGGTCAATCGAGTGGTTAGGATCTGGAATGCACTGTCTGAGAGTGAGGTGGAGACAGAGTCAATCGAGTGGTTAGGATCTAGAATGCACTGTCTGAGAGTGTGATGGAGAAAGGGTCAATCGAGTGGTTAGGATCTGGAGTGTACTGTCTGAGGGTGTGGTGGAGACAGGGTCAGTCGAGTGGTTAGGATCTGGAATGCACCGCCTGATAGTGTGGTGGAGGCAGGGTCAATCGAGTGGTAATTATCTAGAATGCACTGTCTGAGAGTGAGGTGGAGACAGAGTCAATCGAGTGGTTAGGATCTGGAATGCACTGCCTGACAGTGAGGGGGAGACAGGGTCAATCAAGTGGTTAGGGTCTGAAATGCACTGTCTGATAGTGTGGTGGAGACAGGGTCAATCGATTGGTTAGGATCTGCAATGCACTGTCTGAGAGTGCGATGGAGACAGGGTCAATCGAGTGGTTAGGGTCCGGAATGCATTGACTGAGAGTTTGGTGGAGACAGGGTCAATCGAGTGGTTAGGAACTGGAGTGTACTGTCTGAGTGTGTGGTGGAGACAGGGTCAATCGAGTGGTTAGGATCTGGAATGCACTGGCTGATAGTGTGGTGGAGGCAGGGTCAATCGAGTGGTTAAGGTCTAGAATGCACTGTCTGGGAGTGTGGTGGGGACAGAGTCAATCGAGTGGTTAGGATCTGGAATGCACTGTCTGAGAGTGTGATGGAGAGAGGGTCAATCGAGTGGTTAGGATCTGGAATGCACTGTCTGAGTGTGTGGTGGAGACAGGGTCAATCGAGTGGTTAGGGTCTAGAATGCACTGTCTGAGAGTGAGATGGAGACAGAGTCAATCGAGTGGTTAGGATCTGGAATGCACTGCCTGAGAGTGAGGTAGAGAAAGGGTCAATCAATTGGTTAGGGTCTGGAATGCACTGTCTGAGAGTGTGGTGGAGACAGGGTCAATCGAGTGGTTAGGATCTGGAAGGCGCTGTCTGAGAGTGTGGCGGAGACAGGGTCAATCGAGTGGTTAGGATCTGGAAGGCGCTGTCTGAGCGTGTGGCGGAGACAGGGTCAATCGAGTGGTTAGGATTTGGAATACACTGTCTGAGAGTGTGGTGGAGACAGAGTCAATCGAGTGGTTAGGATCTGGAATGCACTGTGTGAGAGTGTGGTGGAGACAGGGTCAATCGAGTGGTTATGGTCTGGAATGCACTGTCTGAGAATGTGGTCGGGACAGGGTCAATCGTGTGGTTGGGGTCTGGAATGCACTGTCTGTGAGTGTGGTGGAGACAGGGTCAATCGAGTGGTTAGGATCTGGAATGCACCTTCTGAGAGTTGGTGGAGACAGCGTCAATCGAGTGGTTAGGATCTGGATTGCACTGTCTGAGAGTGTGGTGGAGACAGGGTCAATCGAGTGGTTCGGGTCCGGAATGCATTGACTGAGAGTGTGGTGGAGACAGGGTCAATCGAGTGGTTAGGATCTGGAGTGCACTGTCTGAGTGTGTGGTGGAGACAGGGTCAATCGAGTGGTTAGGATCTGGAATGCACTGGCTGATAGTGTGGTGGAGGCAGTGTCAATCGAGTGGTTAAGGTCTAGAATGCACTGTCTGATAGTGTGGTGGGGACAGAGTCAATCGAGTGGTTAGGATCTGGAATGCACTGTCTGAGAGTGTGATGGAGACAGGGTCAATCGAGTGGTTAGGATCTGGAGTGCACTGTCTGAGTGTGTGGTGGAGACAGGGTCAATCGAGTGGTTAGGATCTGGAATGCACTGCCTGATAGTGTGGTGGAGGCAGGGTCAATCGAGTGGTTAAGGTCAAGAATGCACTGTCTGAGAGTGTGGTGGAGACTGAGTCAATCGAGTGGTTAGGATGTGGAATGCACTGCCTGATAGTGTGGTGGAGACAGGGTCAATCGAGTGGTTAGGATCTGGAATACACTGTCTGAGAGTGTGGTGGAGCCAGAGTCAATCGAGTGGTTAGGATCTGGAATGCACTGTCTGAGAGTGTGGTGGAGACAGGGTCAATCGAGTGGTTAGGTTCTGGAATGCACTCTCTGAGAATTTGGTCGGGACTGGGTCAATCGTGTGGTTGGGGTCTGGAATGCACTGTCTGAGAGTTGGTGGAGACAGCGTCAATCGAGTGGTTAGGATCTGGATTGCACTGTCTGAGATTGTGGTGGAGAGAGGGTCAATCGAGTGGTTAGGATCTGGAATGCATAGCCTGAGAGTGTGGTGGAGACAGGGACCACCGAGTGGTTAGGATCTGGAATGCACTGCCTGATTGTTTGGTGGAGGCAGGGTCAATCGAGTGGTTAGGGTCTAGAATGCACTGTCTGAGAGTGAGGTGGAGAGAGAGTCAATCGAGTGGTTAGGATCTGGAATGCACTGCCTTAGAGTGAGGTAGAGACAGGGTCAATCAATTGGTTAGGGTCTGGAATGCACTGTCTGAGAGTGTGGTGGAGACAGGGTCAATCGAGTGGTTAGGATCAGGAATACACTGTCTGAGAGTGTGGTGGAGACAGAGTCAATCGAGTGGTTAGGATCTGGAATGCACTGTCTGTGAGTGTGGTGGCGACAGGGTCAATCGAGTTGTTAGGATCTGGAATGCACTGTCTGAGTGTGTGGTGGAGACTGGGTCAATCGAGTGGTTAGGATCTGGAATGCACTGCCTGATAGTGTGGTGGAGGCAGGGTCAATCGAGTGGTTAAGGTCAAGAATGCACTGTCTGAGAGTGTGGTGGAGACTGAGTCAATCGAGTGGTTAGGATCTGGAATGCACTGCCTGATAGTGTGGTGGAGGCAGGGTCAATCAATTGGTTAGGGTCTGGAATGCACTGTCTGAGAGTGTGGTGGAGACAGGGTCAATCGAGTGGTTAGGATCTGGAAGGCGCTGTCTGAGATTGTGGCGGAGACAGGGTCAATCGAGTGGTTAGGATCTGGAATGCACTGCCTGAGAGAGTGGTGGAGCCAGAGTCAATCGAGTGGTTAGGATCTGGAATGCACTGTCTGAGAGTTTGGTGGAGACAGGGTCAATCGAGTGGTTAGGTTCTGGAATGCACTCTCTGAGAATTTGGTCGGGACTGGGTCAATCGTGTGGTTGGGGTCTGGAATGCACTGTCTGAGAGTTGGTGGAGACAGCGTCAATCGAGTGGTTAGGATCTGGATTGCACTGTCTGAGATTGTGGTGGAGAGAGGGTCAATCGAGTGGTTAGGATCTGGAATGCATAGCCTGAGAGTGTGGTGGAGACAGGGACCATCGAGTGGTTAGGATCTGGAATGCACTGCCTGATTGTTTGGTGGAGGCAGGGTCAATCGAGTGGTTAGGGTCTAGAATGCACTGTCTGAGAGTGTGGTGGAGAGAGAGTCAATCAATTGGTTAGGGTCTGGAATGCACTGTCTGAGAGTGAGTTGGAGACAGGGTCAATCGAGTGGTTAGGATCTGGAATACACTGTCTGAGAGTGTGGTGGAGACAGAGTCAATCGAGTGGTTAGGATCTGGAATGCACTGTCTGTGAGTGTGGTGGAGACAGCGTCAATCGAGTGGTTAGGATCTGGATTGCACTTGTGAGAGTGTGGTGGAGACAGGGTCATTCGAGTGGTTAGGGTCTAGAATGCACTGTCTGAGTGTGTGGTGGAGACAGGGTCAATCGAGTGGTTAAGGTCTAGAATGCACTGTCTGGGAGTGTGGTGGGGACAGAGTCAATCGAGCGGTTAGGATCTGGAATGCACTGTCTGAGAGTGTGAGGGAGACAGGGTCAATCGAGTGGTTAGGATCTGGAGTGCACTGTCTGAGTCTGTGGTGGAGACAGGGTCAATCGAGTGGTTAGGGTCTAGAATGCACTGTCTGAAAGTGAGATGGAGACAGAGTCAATCGAGTGGTTAGGATCTGGAATGCACTGCCTGAGAGTGAGGTAGAGACAGGGTCAATCAATTGGTTAGGGTCTGCAATGCTCTGTCTGAGAGTGTGGTGGAGACAGGGTCAATCGAGTGGTTAGGATCTGGAAGGCGCTGTCTGAGAGTGTGGCGGAGGCAGGGTCAATCGAGTGGTTAGGATTTGGAATACACTGTCTGAGAGTGTGGTGGAGACAGAGTCAATCGAGTGGTTAGGATCTGGAATGCACTGTCTGAGAGTGTGGTGGAGACAGGGTCAATCGAGTGGTTATGGTCTGCAATGCACTGTCTGAGAATGTGGTCGGGACAGGGTCAATCGTGTGGTTGGGGTCTGGAATGCACTGTCTGTGAGTGTGGTGGAGACAGGGTCAATCGAGTGGTTAGGATCTGGAATGCACTGTCTGAGAGTTGGTGGAGACAGGGTCAATCGAGTGGTTAGGAACTGGAGTGTACTGTCTGAGTGTGTGGTGGAGACAGGGTCAATCGAGTGGTTAGGATCTGGAATGCACTGGCTGATAGTGTGGTGGAGGCAGGGTCAATCGAGTGGTTAAGGTCTAGAATGCACTGTCTGGGAGTGTGGTGGGGACAGAGTCAATCGAGTGGTTAGGATCTGGAATGCACTGTCTGAGAGTGTGATGGAGAGAGGGTCAATCGAGTGGTTAGGATCTGGAATGCACTGTCTGAGTGTGTGGTGGAGACAGGGTCAATCGAGTGGTTAGGGTCTAGAATGCACTGTCTGAGAGTGAGATGGAGACAGAGTCAATCGAGTGGTTAGGATCTGGAATGCACTGCCTGAGAGTGAGGTAGAGAAAGGGTCAATCAATTGGTTAGGGTCTGGAATGCACTGTCTGAGAGTGTGGTGGAGACAGGGTCAATCGAGTGGTTAGGATCTGGAAGGCGCTGTCTGAGAGTGTGGCGGAGACAGGGTCAATCGAGTGGTTAGGATTTGGAATACACTGTCTGAGAGTGTGGTGGAGACAGAGTCAATCGAGTGGTAAGGATCTGGAATGCACTGTCTGAGAGTGTGGTGGAGACAGGGTCAATCGAGTGGTTAGGATCTGGAAGGCGCTGTCTGAGCGTGTGGCGGAGACAGGGTCAATCGAGTGGTTAGGATTTGGAATACACTGTCTGAGAGTGTGGTGGAGACAGAGTCAATCGAGTGGTTAGGATCTGGAATGCACTGTGTGAGAGTGTGGTGGAGACAGGGTCAATCGAGTGGTTATGGTCTGGAATGCACTGTCTGAGAATGTGGTCGGGACAGGGTCAATCGTGTGGTTGGGGTCTGGAATGCACTGTCTGTGAGTGTGGTGGAGACAGGGTCAATCGAGTGGTTAGGATCTGGAATGCACCTTCTGAGAGTTGGTGGAGACAGCGTCAATCGAGTGGTTAGGATCTGGATTGCACTGTCTGAGAGTGTGGTGGAGACAGGGTCAATCGAGTGGTTCGGGTCCGGAATGCATTGACTGAGAGTGTGGTGGAGACAGGGTCAATCGAGTGGTTAGGATCTGGAGTGCACTGTCTGAGTGTGTGGTGGAGACAGGGTCAATCGAGTGGTTAGGATCTGGAATGCACTGGCTGATAGTGTGGTGGAGGCAGTGTCAATCGAGTGGTTAAGGTCTAGAATGCACTGTCTGATAGTGTGGTGGGGACAGAGTCAATCGAGTGGTTAGGATCTGGAATGCACTGGCTGAGAGTGTGGTGGAGATAGGGTCATTCGAGTGGTTAGGATCTGGAGTGCACTGTCTGTGATTGTGGTGGAGAAAGGATCTTTCGAGTGGTTAGGATCTGGAATGCACTGCCTGAGAGTGTGGTGGAGACAGGGTCAATCGAGTGGTTAGGGTCAAGAATGCACTGTCTGAGAGTGTGGTGGAGACTGAGTCAATCGAGTGGTTAGGATGTGGAATGCACTGCCTGATAGTGTGGTGGAGACAGGGTCAATCGAGTGGTTAGGATCTGGAATACACTGTCTGAGAGTGTGGTGGAGCCAGAGTCAATCGAGTGGTTAGGATCTGGAATGCACTGTCTGAGAGTGTGGTGGAGACAGGGTCAATCGAGTGGTTAGGTTCTGGAATGCACTCTCTGAGAATTTGGTCGGGACTGGGTCAATCGTGTGGTTGGGGTCTGGAATGCACTGTCTGAGAGTTGGTGGAGACAGCGTCAATCGAGTGGTTAGGATCTGGATTGCACTGTCTGAGATTGTGGTGGAGAGAGGGTCAATCGAGTGGTTAGTATCTGGAATGCATAGCCTGAGAGTGTGGTGGAGACAGGGACCACCGAGTGGTTAGGATCTGGAATGCACTGCCTGATTGTTTGGTGGAGGCAGGGTCAATCGAGTGGTTAGGGTCTAGAATGCACTGTCTGAGAGTGAGGTGGAGAGAGAGTCAATCGAGTGGTTAGGATCTGGAATGCACTGCCTTAGAGTGAGGTAGAGACAGGGTCAATCAATTGGTTAGGGTCTGGAATGCACTGTCTGAGAGTGTGGTGGAGACAGGGTCAATCGAGTGGTTAGGATCAGGAATACACTGTCTGAGAGTGAGGTGGAGACAGAGTCAATCGAGTGGTTAGGATCTGGAATGCACTGTCTGTGAGTGTGGTGGCGACAGGGTCAATCGAGTTGTTAGGATCTGGAATGCACTGTCTGAGTGTGTGGTGGAGACTGGGTCAATCGAGTGGTTAGGATCTGGAATGCACTGCCTGATAGTGTGGTGGAGGCAGGGTCAATCGAGTGGTTAAGGTCAAGAATGCACTGTCTGAGAGTGTGGTGGAGACTGAGTCAATCGAGTGGTTAGGATCTGGAATGCACTGCCTGATAGTGTGGTGGAGGCAGGGTCAATCAATTGGTTAGGGTCTGGAATGCACTGTCTGAGAGTGTGGTGGAGACAGGGTCAATCGAGTGGTTAGGATCTGGAAGGCGCTGTCTGAGATTGTGGCGGAGACAGGGTCAATCGCGTGGTTAGGATCTGGAATGCACTGCCTGAGAGAGTGGTGGAGCCAGAGTCAATCGAGTGGTTAGGATCTGGAATGCACTGTCTGAGAGTTTGGTGGAGACAGGGTCAATCGAGTGGTTAGGTTCTGGAATGCACTCTCTGAGAATTTGGTCGGGACTGGGTCAATCGTGTGGTTGGGGTCTGGAATGCACTGTCTGAGAGTTGGTGGAGACAGCGTCAATCGAGTGGTTAGGATCTGGATTGCACTGTCTGAGATTGTGGTGGAGAGAGGGTCAATCGAGTGGTTAGGATCTGGAATGCATAGCCTGAGAGTGTGGTGGAGACAGGGACCATCGAGTGGTTAGGATCTGGAATGCACTGCCTGATTGTTTGGTGGAGGCAGGGTCAATCGAGTGGTTAGGGTCTAGAATGCACTGTCTGAGAGTGTGGTGGAGAGAGAGTCAATCAATTGGTTAGGGTCTGGAATGCACTGTCTGAGAGTGAGTTGGAGACAGGGTCAATCGAGTGGTTAGGATCTGGAATACACTGTCTGAGAGTGTGGTGGAGACAGAGTCAATCGAGTGGTTAGGATCTGGAATGCACTGTCTGTGAGTGTGGTGGAGACAGCGTCAATCGAGTGGTTAGGATCTGGATTGCACTTGTGAGAGTGTGGTGGAGACAGGGTCATTCGAGTGGTTAGGGTCTAGAATGCACTGTCTGAGTGTGTGGTGGAGACAGGGTCAATCGAGTGGTTAAGGTCTAGAATGCACTGTCTGGGAGTGTGGTGGGGACAGAGTCAATCGAGCGGTTAGGATCTGGAATGCACTGTCTGAGAGTGTGAGGGAGACAGGGTCAATCGAGTGGTTAGGATCTGGAGTGCACTGTCTGAGTCTGTGGTGGAGACAGGGTCAATCGAGTGGTTAGGGTCTAGAATGCACTGTCTGAAAGTGAGATGGAGACAGAGTCAATCGAGTGGTTAGGATCTGGAATGCACTGCCTGAGAGTGAGGTAGAGACAGGGTCAATCAATTGGTTAGGGTCTGCAATGCTCTGTCTGAGAGTGTGGTGGAGACAGGGTCAATCGAGTGGTTAGGATCTGGAAGGCGCTGTCTGAGAGTGTGGCGGAGGCAGGGTCAATCGAGTGGTTAGGATTTGGAATACACTGTCTGAGAGTGTGGTGGAGACAGAGTCAATCGAGTGGTTAGGATCTGGAATGCACTGTCTGAGAGTGTGGTGGAGACAGGGTCAATCGAGTGGTTATGGTCTGCAATGCACTGTCTGAGAATGTGGTCGGGACAGGGTCAATCGTGTGGTTGGGGTCTGGAATGCACTGTCTGTGAGTGTGGTGGAGACAGGGTCAATCGAGTGGTTAGGATCTGGAATGCACTGTCTGAGAGTTGGTGGAGACAGCGTCAATCGAGTGGTTAGGATCTGGATTGCACTGTCTGAGAGTGTGGTGGAGACAGGGTCAATCGAGTGGTTCGGGTCTGGAATGCATAGCCTGAGAGTGTGGTGGACACAGGGTCAATCGATTGGTTAGGATCTGCAATGCACTGTCTGAGAGTGTGATGGAGACAGGGTCAATCGAGTGGTTAGGGTCCGGAATGCATTGACTGAGAGTGTGGTGGAGACAGGGTCAATCGAGTGGTTAGGATCTGGAGTGCACTGTCTGAGTGTGTGGTGGAGACAGGGTCAATCGAGTGGTTAGGATCTGGAATGCACTGGCTGATAGTGTGGTGGAGGCAGGGTCAATCGAGTGGTTAAGGTCTAGAATGCACTGTCTGAGAGTGTGGTGGGGACAGAGTCAATCGAGTGGTTAGGATCTGGAATGCACTGTCTGAGAGTGTGATGGAGCCAGGGTCAATCGAGTGGTTAGGATCTGGAGTGCACTGTCTGAGTGTGTGGTGGAGACAGGGTCAATCGAGTGGTTAGGATCTGGAATGCACTGCCTGATAGTGTGGTGGAGGCAGGAACAATCGATTGGTTAAGGTCTAGAATGCACTGTCTGAGAGTGTGGTGGAGACAGAGTCAATTGAGTGGTTAGGATCTGGAATGCACTGTCTGAGAGTGTGATGGAGACAGGGTCAATCGAGTGGTTAGGGTCTAGAATGCATTGACTGAGAGTGTGGTGGAGACAGGGTCAATCGAGTGGTTAGGATCTGGAAGGCGCTGTCTGAGATTGTGGCGGAGACAGGGTCAATCGAGTGGTTAGGATCTGGAATACACTGTCTGAGAGTGTGGTGGAGCCAGAGTCAATCGAGTGGTTAGGATCTGGAATGCACTATCTGAGAGTGTGGTGGAGACAGGGTCAATCGAGTGGTTAGGTTCTGGAATGCACTCTCTGAGAATTTGGTCGGGACTGGGTCAATCGTGTGGTTGGGGTCTGGAATGCACTGTCTGAGAGTTGGTGGATACAGCGTCAATCGAGTGGTTAGGATCTGGATTGCATAGCCTGAGAGTGTGGTGGAGACAGGGACCATCGATTGGTTAGGATCTGGAATGCACTGCCTGATTGTTTGGTGGAGGCAGGGTCAATCGAGTGGTTAGGGTCTAGAATGCACTGTCTGAGAGTGAGGTGGAGACAGAGTCAATCGAGTGGTTAGGATCTGGAATGCACTGCCTGAGAGTGAGGTAGAGACAGGGTCAATCAATTGGTTAGGGTCTGGAATGCACTGTCTGAGAGTGTGGTGGAGACAGGGTCAATCGAGTGGTTAGGATCTGGAATACACTGTCTGAGAGTGTGGTGGAGACAGAGTCAATCGAGTGGTTAGGATCTGGAATGCACTGTCTGTGAGTGTGGTGGCGACAGGGTCAATCGAGTGGTTAGGATCTGGAATGCACTGTCTGAGAGTTGGTGGAGACAGCGTCAATCGAGTGGTTAGGATCTGGATTGCACTTGTGAGAGTGTGGTGGAGAAAGGGTCATTCGAGTGGTTAGGGTCTAGAATGCGCTGTCTGAGAGTGTGGTCGAGACAGGGTCAATCGAGTGGTTAGGATCTAGAATGCACTGTCTGAGAGTGTGGTAGAGACAGGGTCAATCGAGTGGTTAGGATCTGGAATGCACTGCCTGAGAGTGTGGTGGAGACAGGGTCAATCGAGTGGTTAGGAGGTGGAATGCACTGTCTGAGCGTTTGGTGGAGACAGGGTCAATCGAGTGGTTAGGATCTGGAATGCACTGCCTGATAGTGAGGTGGAGACAGAGTCAATCGAGTGGTTAGGATCTGGAATGCACTGTCTGAGAGTGTGATGGAGACAGGGTCAATCGAGTGGTTAGGATCTGGAGTGTACTGTCTGAGGGTGTGGTGGAGAAAGGGTCAGTCGAGTGGTTAGGATCTGGAATGCACTGCCTGATAGTGTGGTGGAGGCAGGGTCAATCGAGTGGTTAGGATCTGGAATGTACTGTCTGAGAGTGTGGTGGAGACAGTGTCAGTCGAGTGGTTAGGGTCGGGAATGCACTGTCTGAGAATGTGGTCGGACAGGGTCAACCGTGTGGTTGGGGTCTAGAATGCCCTGTCTGAGGGTGTGGTGGAGACAGAGTCATTCGAGTGGTTAAGATCTGGAAGGCGCTGTCTGAGAGTGTGGCGGAGACAGTGTCAATCGAGTGGTTAGGATCTGGAATGCACTGTCTGAGAGTGAGGTGGAGACAGAGTCAATCGAGTGGTTAGGATCTGGAATGCACTGTCTGAGAGTGTGATGGAGAAAGGGTCAATCGAGTGGTTAGGATCTGGAGTGTACTGTCTGAGGGTGTGGTGGAGACAGGGTCAGTCGAGTGGTTAGGATCTGGAATGCACTGCCTGATAGTGTGGTGGAGGCAGGGTCAATCGAGTGGTAATTATCTAGAATGCACTGTCTGAGAGTGAGATGGAGACAGAGTCAATCGAGTGGTTAGGATCTGGAATGCACTGCCTGACAGTGAGGGGGAGACAGGTTCAATCAAGTGGTTAGGGTCTGAAATGCACTGTCTGATAGTGTGGTGGAGAAAGGGTCAATCGAGTGGTTAGGATCTGGAAAGCGCTGTCTGAGAGTGTGATGGAGACAGGGTCAATCGAGTGGTTGGGGTCTGGAATGCACTGTCTGTGAGTGTGGTGGAGACAGGGACAATCGAGTGGTTAGGATCTGGAATGTACTTTCTGAGAGTGTGATGGAGACAGGGTCAATCGAGTGGTTAGGGTCTAGAATGCACTGTCTGAGATTGTGGTCGTGACAGGGTCAATCGAGTGGTTAGGGTTTAGAATGCACTGTCTGAGAATGTGGTAGAGACAGGGTCAATCGAGTGGTTAGGATCTGGAATGCACTGCCTGAGAGTTTGGTGGAGACAGGGTCAATCGAGTGGTTAGGAGGTGGAATGCACTGTCTGAGCGATTGGAGGAGACAGGGTCAATGAGTGGTTAGGATCTGGAGTGCACTGTCTGTGGGTTTGGTGGAGACAGGGTCAATCGAGTGGTTAGGATCTGGAATGCACTGCCTGATAGTGTGGTGGAGGCAGGGTCAATCGAGTGGTTAGGATCTGGAATGTACTGTCTGAGAGTGTGGAGGAGACAGTGTCAGTCGAGTGGTTAGGGTCTGGAATGCACTGTCTGAGAATGTGGTCGGACAGGGTCAACCGTGTGGTTGGGGTCTAGAATGCACTGTCTGAGAGTGTGGTGGAGACAGAGTCATTCGAGTGGTTAAGATCTGGAAGGCGCTGTCTGAGAGTGTGGCGGTGACAGGGTCAATCGAGTGGTTAGGATCTGGAATGCACTGTCTGAGAGTGAGGTGGAGACAGAGTCAATCGAGTGGTTAGGATCTGGAATGCACTGTCTGAGAGTGTGATGGAGACAGGGTCAATCGAGTGGTTAGGATCTGGAGTGTACTGTCTGAGGGTGTGGTGGAGACAGGGCCAGTCGAGTGGTTACGAACTGGAATGCACTGCCTGATAGTGTGGTGGAGGCAGGGTCAATCGAGTTGTAAGTATCTAGAATGCACTGTCTGAGAGTGAGGTGGAGACAGAGTCAATCGAGTGGTTAGGATCTAGAATGCACTGTCTGAGAGTGTGATGGAGACAGGGTCAATCGAGTGGTTAGGATCTGGAGTGTACTGTCTGAGGCTGTGGTGGAGACTGGGTCAGTCGAGTGGTTAGGATCTGGAATGCACTGCCTGATAGTGTGGTGGAGGCAGGGTCAATCGAGTGGTAAGTATCGAGAATGCACTGTCTGATAGTGTGGTGGAGACAGGGTCAATCGAGTGGTTAGGAACTGGAAAGCGCTGTCTGAGAGTGTGGTGGAGAGAGGGTCAATCGAGTGGTTGGGGTCTCGAATGCACTGTCTGTGAGTGTGGTGGAGAGAGGGTCAATCGAGTGGTTAGGATCTGGAATGTAGTGTCTGAGAGTGTGATGGAGACAGGGTCAATCGAGTGGTTAGGGTCTGGAATGCATTGACTGAGAGTGTGGTGGAGACAGGGTCAATCGATTGGTTAGGATCTGGAATGCACTGTCTCAGAGTTGAATGGAGAGAAGGGCAATCGAGTGGTTAGGGTCTGGAATGCACTGTCTGAGAATGTGGTCGTGACAGGGTCAATCGTGTGGTTGGGGTCTGGAATGCAATGTCTGTGAGTTTGGTAGAGACAGGGTCAATCGAGTGGTTATGATCTGGAATGCACTGTCTGAGAGTGTGATGGAGACAGGTCAATCGAGTAGTTAGAATCTGGAGCGCACTGTCTGAGTGTGTGGTGGAGACAGGGTCAATCAAGTGGTTAGGATCTGGAATGCACTGTCTGATAGTGTGGTGGAGACAGGGTCAATCGAGTGGTTAGGATCTGGAATGAGCTGTCTGAGAATGTAGCGGACACAGGGTCAATCGAGTGGTTAGTATTTGGAATACACTGTCTGAGAGTGTGGTGGAGACAGAGTCAATCGAGTGGTTAGGATCTGGAATGCACTGTCTGAGAGTGTGGTGGAGACAGGGTCAATCGTGTGGTTATGGTCTGGAATGCACTGTCTGAGAATGTGGTCGGGACAGGGTGAATCGTGTGGTTGGGGTCTGGAATGCACTGTCTGTGAGTGTGGTGGAGACAGGGTCAATCGAGTGGTTAGGATCTGGAATGCACTGTCTGAGAGTTGGTGGAGACAGCGTCAATCGAGTGGTTAGGATCTGGATTGCACTGTCTGAGAGTGTGGTGGAGACAGCGTCAATCGAGTGGTTAGGGTCTGGAATGCATAGCCTGAGAGTGTGGTGGAGACAGGGTCAATCGATTGGTTAGGATCTGCAATGCACTGTCTGAGAGTGTGATGGAGACAGGGTCAATCGAGTGGTTAGTATCTGGAGTGCACTGTCTGAGTGTGTGGTGGAGACAGGGTCAATCGAGTGGTTAGGATCTGGAATGCACTGGCTGATAGTGTGGTGGAGGCAGGGTCAATCGAGTGGTTAAGGTCTAGAATGCACTGTCTGAGAGTGTGGTGGGGACAGAGTCAATCTAGTGGTTAGGATCTGGAATGCACTGTCTGAGAGTGTGATGGAGACAGGGTCAATCGAGTGGTTAGGATCTGGAGTGCACTGTCTGAGTGTGTGGTGGAGACAGGGTCAATCGAGTGGTTAGGGTCTAGAATGCACTGTCTGAGAGTGAGATGGAGACAGAGTCAATCGAGTGGTTAGGATCTGGAATGCACTGCCTGAGAGTGAGGTAGAGACAGGGTCAATCAATTGGTTAGGGTCTGGAATGCACTGTCTGAGAGTGAGGTGGAGACAGGGTCAATCGAGTGGTTAGGATCTGGAAGGCGCTTTCTGAGAGTGTGGCGGAGACAGGGTCAATCGAGTGGTTAGGATTTGGAATACACTGTCTGAGAGTGTGGTGGAGACAGAGTCAATCGAGTGGTTAGGATCTGGAATGCACTGTCTGAGAGTGTGGTGGAGACAGGGTCAATCGAGTGGTTAGGGTCTGGAATGCACTGTCTGAGAATGTGGTCGGGACAGGGTCAATCGTGTGGTTAGGGTCTGGAATGCACTGTCTGTGAGTGTGGTGGAGACAGGGTCAATCGAGTGGTTAGTATCTGGAATGCACTGTCTGAGAGTTGGTGGAGACAGCGTCAATCGAGTGGTTAGGATCTGGATTGCACTGTCTGAGAGTGTGGTGGAGACAGGGTCAATCGAGTGGTTAGGGTCTGGAATGCATAGCCTGAGAGTGTGGTGGAGACAGGGTCAATCGATTGGTTAGGATCTGCAATGCACTGTCTGAGAGTGTGATGGAGACAGGGTCAATCGAGTGGTTAGGATCTGGAGTGCACTGTCTGAGTGTGTGGTGGAGACAGGGTCAATCGAGTGGTTAGGATCTGGAATGCACTGCCTGATAGTGTGGTGGAGGCAGGAACAATCGATTGGTTAAGGTCTAGAATGCACTGTCTGAGAGTGTGGTGGAGACAGAGTCAATCGAGTGGTTAGGATCTGGAATGCACTGTCTGAGAGTGTGATGGAGACAGGGTCAATCGAGTGGTTAGGATCTGGAATGCACTGCCTGATAGTGTGGTGGAGGCAGTGTCAAACGAGTGGTTAAGGTCAAGAATGCACTGTCTGAGAGTGTGGTGGAGACTGAGTCAATCGAGTGGTTAGGATCTGGAATGCACTGTCTGAGAGTGTGGTGGAGGCTGGGTCAATCAATTGGTTAGGATCTGGAAGGCGCTGTCTGAGATTGTGGCGGAGACAGGGTCAATCGAGTGGTTAGGATCTGGAATACACTGTCTGAGAGTGTGGTGGAGCCAGAGTTAATCGAGTGGTTAGGATCTGGAATGCACTGTCTGAGAGTGTGGTGGAGACAGGGTCAATCGAGTGGTTAGGTTCTGGAATGCACTCTCTGAGAATGTGGTCGGGACTGGGTCAATCGTGTGGTTGGGGTCTGGAATGCACTGTCTGAGAGTTGGTGGAGACAGCGTCAATCGAGTGGTTAGGATCTGGATTGCACTGTCTGAGAGTGTGGTGGAGAGAGGGTCAATCGAGTGGTTAGGATCTGGAATGCATAGCCTGAGAGTGTGGTGGAGACAGGGACCATCGAATGGTTAGGATCTGGAATGCACTGCCTGATTGTTTGGTGGAGGCAGGGTCAATCGAGTGGTTAGGGTCTAGAATGCACTGTCTGAGAGTGAGGTGGAGACAGAGTCAATCGAGTGGTTAGGATCTGGAATGCACTGCCTGAGAGTGAGGTAGAGACAGGGTCAATCAATTGGTTAGGGTCTGGAATGCACTGTCTGAGAGTGTGGTGGAGACAGGGTCAATCGAGTGGTTAGGATCTGGAATACACTGTCTGAGAGTATGGTGGAGACAGAGTCAATCGAGTGGTTAGGATCTGGAATGCACTTTCTGTGAGTGTGGTGGCGACAGGGTCAATCGAGTGGTTAGGATCTGGAATGCACTGTCTGAGAGTTGGTGGAGACAGCGTCAATCGAGTGGTTAGGATCTGGATTGCACTTGTGAGAGTGTGGTGGAGACAGGGTCATTCGAGTGGTTAGGGTCTAGAATGCACTGTCTGAGAGTGTGGTCGAGACAGGGTCACTCGAGTGGTTAGGGTCTAGAATGCACTGTCTGAGAGTGTGGTCGAGACAGGGTCAATCGAGTGGTTAGGGTCTAGAATGCACTGTCTGAGAGTGTGGTAGAGACAGGGTCAATCGAGTGGTTAGGATCTGGAATGCACTGCCTGAGAGTGTGGTGGAGACAGGGTCAATCGAGTGGTTAGGAGGTGGAATGCACTGTCTGAGCGTTTGGTGGAGACAGGGTCAATGAGTGGTTAGGATCTGGAGTGCACTGTCTGTGGGTTTGGTGGAGACAGGGTCAATCGAGTGGTTAGGATCTGGAATGCACTGCCTGATAGTGTGGTGGAGGCAGGGTCAATCGAGTGGTTAGGATCTGGAATGTACTGTCTGAGAGTGTGGTGGAGACAGTGTCAGTCGAGTGGTTAGGGTCTGGAATGCACGGTCTGAGACTGTGGTGGAGACAGAGTCATTCGAGTGGTTAAGATATGGAAGGCGCTGTCTGAGAGTGTGGCGGAGACAGGGTCAATCGAGTGGTTAGGATCTGGAATGCACTGTCTGAGAGTGAGGTGGACACAGAGTCAATCGAGTGGTTAGGATCTGGAATGCACTGCCTGATTGTTTGGTGGAGGCAGGGTCAATCGAGTGGTTAGGGTCTAGAATGCACTGTCTGAGAGTGAGGTGGAGACAGAGTCAATCGAGTGGTTAGGATCTGGAATGCACTGCCTGAGAGTGAGGTAGAGACAGGGTCAATCAATTGGTTAGGGTCTGGAATGCACTGTCTGAGAGTGTGGTGGAGACAGGGTCAATCGAGTGGTTAGGATCTGGAATACACTGTCTGAGAGTA
Source organism: Carcharodon carcharias (assembly GCF_017639515.1). Lineage (NCBI taxonomy): Eukaryota > Metazoa > Chordata > Chondrichthyes > Lamniformes > Lamnidae > Carcharodon > Carcharodon carcharias. The sequence continues at coordinate 379,946 of NW_024470695.1, forward strand.
TGGTGGAGACAGAGTCAATCGAGTGGTTAGGATCTGGAATGCACTGTCTGTGAGTGTGGTGGCGACAGGGTCAATCGAGTGGTTAGGATCTGGAATGCACTGTCTGAGAGTTGGTGGAGACAGCGTCAATCGAGTGGTTAGGATCTGGATTGCACTTGTGAGAGTGTGGTGGAGACAGGGTCATTCGAGTGGTTAGGGTCTAGAATGCACTGTCTGAGAGTGTGGTCGAGACAGGGTCAATCGAGTGGTTAGGGTCTAGAATGCACTGTCTGAGAGTGTGGTAGAGACAGGGTCAATCGAGTGGTTAGGATCTGGAATGCACTGCCTGAGAGTGTGGTGGAGACAGGGTCAATCGAGTGGTTAGGATCTGGAATGTACTGTCTGAGAGTGTGGTGGAGACAGTGTCAGTCGAGTGGTTAGGGTCTGGAATGCACGGTCTGAGACTGTGGTGGAGACAGAGTCATTCGAGTGGTTAAGATATGGAAGGCGCTGTCTGAGAGTGTGGCGGAGACAGGGTCAATCGAGTGGTTAGGATCTGGAATGCACTGTCTGAGAGTGAGGTGGAGACAGAGTCAATCGAGTGGTTAGGATCTGGAATGCACTGTCTGAGAGTGCGATGGAGACAGGGTCAATCGAGTGGTTAGGATCTGGAGTGTACTGTCTGAGGGTGTGGTGGAGAAAGGGTCAGTCGAGTGGTTAGGATCTGGAATGCACTGCCTGATAGTGTGGTGGAGGCAGTGTCAATCGAGTGGTAAGTATCTAGAATGCACTGTCTGAGAGTGAGGTGGAGACAGAGTCAATCGAGTGGTTAGGATCTGGAATGCACTGTCTGAGAGTGTAATGGAGACAGGGTCAATCGAGTGGTTAGGATCTGGAGTGTACTGTCTGAGGGTGTGGTGGAGACAGGGTCAGTCGAGTGGTTAGGATCTGGAATGCACTGCCTGATAGTGTTGTGGAGGCAGGGTCAATCGAGTGGTAAGTATCTAGAATGCACTGTCTGAGAGTGAGGTGGAGACTGAGTCAATCGAGTGGTTAGGATCTGGAATGCACTGCCTGACAGTGAGGGGGAGAGAGGGTCAATCAAGTGGTTAGGGTCTGAAATGCACTGTCTGATAGTGTGGTGTAGACAGGGTAAATCGAGTGGTTAGGATCTGGAAAGCGCTGTCTGAGAGTGTGGTGGAGACAGGGTCAATCGAGTGGTTAGGGTCTGGAATGCACTGTCTGTGAGTGTGGTGGAGACAGGGTCAATCGAGTGGTTAGGATCTGGAATGTACTGTCTGAGAGTGTGATGGAGACAGGGTCAATCGAGTGGTTAGGGTCTGGAATGCATTGACTGAGAGTGTGGTGGAGACAGGGTCAATCGATTGGTTAGGATCTGGAATGCACTGTCTGAGTGTGTGCTGGAGAGAGGGGCAATCGAGTGGTTAGGGTCTGGAATGCACTGTCTGAGAATGTGGTCGGGACAGGGTCAATCGTGTGGTTGGGGTCTGGAATGCACTGTCTGTGAGTGTGGTAGAGACAGGGTCAATCGAGTGGTTATGATCTGGAATGCACTGTCTGAGATTGTGGTGGAGACAGGGTCAATCGAGTGGTTAGGATCTGGATTGCACTGTCTGAGAGTGTGATGGAGCCAGGGTCAATCGAGTGGTTAGGGTCCGGAATGCACTGTCTGAGAGTGTGGTGGAGACTGAGTCAATCGAGTGGTTAGGATCTAGAATGCACTGCCTGATAGTGTGGTGGAGGCAGGGTCAATCGAGTGGTTAGGGTCTAGAATGCACTGTCTGAGAGTGAGATGGAGACAGAGTCAATCGAGTGGTTAGGATCTGGAATGCCCTGCCTGAGAGTGAGGTAGAGACAGGGTCAATCAATTGGTTAGGGTCTGGAATGCACTGTCTGAGAGTGTGGTGGAGACAGGGTCAATCGAGTGGTTAGGATCTGGAATACACTGTCTGAGAGTGTGGTGGAGGCAGAGTCAATCGAGTGGTTAGGATCTGGAATGCACTGTCTGAGAGTGTGGTGGAGACAGGGTCAATCGAGTGGTTAGGGTCTGGAATGCACTGTCTGTGAATGTGGTCGGGACAGGGTCAATCATGTGGTTGGGGTCTGGAATGCACTGTCTTTGAGTGTGGTGGAGACAGGGTCAATCGAGTGGTTAGGATCTGGAATGCACTGTCTGAGAGTTGGTGGAGACAGCGTCAATCGAGTGGTTAGGATCTGGATTGCACTGTCTGAGAGTATGGTGGAGACAGGGTCAATCGAGTGGTTAGGGTCTGGAATGCATAGCCTGAGAGTGTGGTGGAGACAGGGTCAATCGATTGGTTAGGATCTGCAATGCACTGTCTGAGAGTGTGATGGAGACAGGGTCAATCGAGTGGTTTGGGTCCGGAATGCATTGACTGAGAGTGTGGTGGAGACAGGGTCAATCGAGTGGTTAGGATCTGGAGTGCACTGTCTGAGTGTGTGGTGGAGACAGGGTCAATCGAGTGGTTAGGATCTGGAGTGCACTGTCTGAGTGTGTGGTGGAGACAGGGTCAATCGAGTGGTTAGGATCTGGAATGCACTGCCTGATAGTGTGGTGGAGGCAGGAACAATCGAGTGGTTAAGGTCTAGAATGCACTGTCTGAGAGTGTGGTGGAGACAGAGTCAATCGAGTGGTTAGGATCTGGAATGCACTGTCTGAGAGTGTGATGGAGACAGGGTCAATCGAGTGGTTAGGGTCTAGAATGCATTGACTGAGAGTGTGGTGGAGACAGAGTCAATCGAGTGGTTAGGATCTGGAATGCACTGTCTGAGTGTGTGGTGGAGACAGGGTCAATCGAGTGGTTAGGATCTGGAATGCACTGCCTGATAGTGTGGTGGAGGCAGGAACAATCGAGTGGATAAAGTCTAGAATGCACTGTCTGAGAGTGTGGTGGAGACTGAGTCAATCGAGTGGTTAGGATCTGGAATGCACTGCCTGATAGTGTGGTGGAGGCAGGGTCAATCGAGTGGTTAGGGTCTAGAATGCACTGTCTGAGAGTGAGGTGGAGACAGAGTCAATCGAGTGGTTAGGATCTGGAATGCACTGCCTGAGAGTGAGGTAGAGACAGGGTCAATCATTTGGTTAGGATCTGGAATACACTGTCTGAGAGTGTGGTGAAGACAGGGTCAATCGAGTGGTTAGGTTCTGGAAGGCGCTGTCTGAGATTGTGGCGGAGATAGGGTCAATCGAGTGGTTAGGATCTGGAATGCACTGTCTGAGGGTGTGGTGGAGACAGGGTCAATCGAGTGGTTAGGTTCTGGAATGCACTCTCTGAGAATGTGGTCGGGACTGGGTCAGTCGTGTATTTGGGGTCTGGAATGCACTGTCTGAGAGTTGGTGGAGACAGCGTCAATCGAGTGGTTAGGATCTGGATTGCACTGTCTGAGAGTGTGGTGGAGAGAGGGTCAATCGAGTGGTTAGGATCTGGA